>NC_072738.1:56425879-56653364 GCF_026930045.1 Uloborus diversus
GAGGACATTCGTTTGTCCTTTGCGACCGGGATCTTGGGACAGTAAAACTAATGTTCAACAGATATGACAGATTATAACCACGTGAAATCCAGTTTCCTATAAGTGAAATTCTGAAATTACATCAAGATTCACCGTCAAATCTGTTGAAAACAATGAAATTTGTAACTGCTTAAAACAGGTGCCCTCCATTTTTTAAGAGGACTTCTCTTATCAAATTAAGATCTTGGAAAATGATTCTACTGGGTGAAATGTTTTCAATTTTATATTTATCTTTTTTATTTTTATATTATTTTCTTTATTTTTTTGCTTGAATGAAGTTAATGATCTTGTGGAAGCACACGCCATCTATTTACCTCTCTGATTACGTACCAGAATTCTAATCTTTAAACGATCTATCGGCCGTTTTGCTTTTATGAGATTCATGAGAGACATTTTGTGGGGGCAAATGATACCCTGTTATTTCTTGAATTAAACGTCTGGACTTCAACTCCTAGATTCTGATAGTTATATGTTCAGATTTTAGTTCCACAAACTAGCATACCATATCCATTGGATTCTCAACTGGAACATTTCCAGTCAATATGAATCTTTAAATTATATCAACTAAATACTGGTAAAAGATTTAGAAAAAATAAAGAAAAAGAAGTACTTCAAATAATGTATAACTATTGATGAACATTATCGTTTGTAAATCCTTTTACGGAATGCTGATACGGATCCAGCTTCTGATTTTGGAGGGGGTCATCATCGGAAATGGAGGGGTCAAAGTGCAATTTTGTGCTCCAAGGGTTTGGGGATATTTTTTGAAATATAGGTACCCAAAATATAACTTCAAGCAAATATTTGGTCGTGTTAGGAGGGGAGGGGGGGGGAGGGAAGACCCCCATGACCCAATCTTCTGGGTGCGTCCCTGAAGGAAACATTGCATTCAAATTAGCTAATATTCGACCACATTTTTGTCGTTCACTCTGTATTCGCCGCTGTGACTATTTTTATTATTAATTGAATGTCACTAAAATTTTAATGATAAAGTATAAATAAGTTATTTATAAATTGTTTAAGTAATAATGTTTTAAAAGTATAAAAGTATTATAAAATCGTTTTTTCATTCAAGTTACCCAAAAATAAGTAGGGTCAGGTGAGGTGGAATGGGTAGTGGAATAATCTTTCGACTTACAGGAAAGAAAAATAATTAAAAAAAAAAACATTCATGTTATGTACAATTGTTTGACTTTATTTTTGTTTAAGAAAAACCTGAATGGAAACAGTCAGTTAGGCAACCTTCTTGTAAGTCATATTGCAAAAATCAAAACTAACTGATATCGTTGAAACTTTGTTTTCAGGATTTTGTTTGAATTTAGATACCATCCTATTGCTGTTATTTTCATTAAAGGAAGTCTCCTTTGTCAACTGAAAAAATCAGAAAAGAAAATCTCCATAGATTTTAAGAAATATGTTAAATTTTTTTAAGTGGGGTGGAATGGGTGTAATGTTAGGCTTAATGACATAGGCAGTGGGATTAACGTTTTTTTCTCATTAAAAGTTATTCTCTGAAGTAAGTTGTTAATTTTATCAACAGTTTTATGTTCTGAAATCCTTATGTTATGGAGTTGCTTATGGTTGCATTAAATCTGGTTGGATGGAAGACACAATTTTTAAAGAACGGTTCAAACTTTTCGCAAGACATCTGAAAAGGCATTCAAGTCAGCTGACCTATGAAACTGTAAAGCATGCTATCGATAGTGAAATTATCATTAGCCTACCGCCTAATAAGTCATACCATGCAACTACTAGACAACGCCGGAGCTAACTAAATAAATTGAAAACCAGTCTGATCAAATTCCCATTCCACTAAGCTTATGTTCAAGTACAATATCTACTGGAGATAGGTTGCTAGTTGAATACAGTGTTAAGAAATTTAAAGCATTTTATTGCTCAAGTTAAGAATCTTTAATTTGTTATAATTTTCTCATTGGTGTTTGGCTAATCCGCTATTTTTATTTTTTAAGCTGCATGCTTATCTGCTCTAGGCTTTTGTCGGATGTCTTTTCATCCATAAGCTCATTACTTTTTTTACATTGAAAAAGGCGTTCCCTGTAACGCCGAAACACGTGTCTGCAGTAATTTGCAATTTGTGCTTTTTTGACGTTGTTTTTTCTTACTTTAAATAAATTCATGTTTTCACTCTGAAATTTAATTAAAAAATATACTACCCATTTCACCCCACCCATGGAGTGGAATGGGTATAAACACAGACTTTGAAACAATAGCTTTTTCACTAAATAATAAAATAATTTCAGTAATAATTACTATGGATATGTGAAGCGTATTGTTCAAATGTAAAAACTCAGTTGAGGTTTTTTTAGTTGCAGGATATCAAATTTGAATAGTTTAATAATCATTTCAAAAATACCTGTTTTTGTACCCATTCCATTCCACCTGACCCTAACACCGAAACCTCTTCAAATTCTCCGAAAACTGTGGGAAACAAGAAATAATAAATCTGTTGAAAAAATAAACTGTATTTTTAACATCAGCATTATATCTTTATGAATTATTTCATTGTTTATCCTTATGTAATTTAACGCAATTCACTGTTTCACATTTTTGCAAGCATCTCATTGAAGTGTAATTACTTTAAATATTCTGACATCTCTTTATTCCGTCGCCTTGTTAACTTAAGCAAATAAGCAGATTGTATTCCCTTATCCCTCAACAGTCACAGTCAAACAGGTTTCCTTGTTAATCCACTGACCCGCAGAGTCCGCGCAACTCAACTCGATTGAGAATATACTTTCTCTTGAGGTCAGAGGCAATTGGCGATGGCATCAAATAGATGATTTAAACTTTAAACCGGAAGCTAGGGTTTTCCGCGGCACATAGCCTTTGGAAATGGCCGTATTTTCTCCCCCCTGGTTTTCCAATTTATGGGAGTGGTTTTTACTGTAAAAAATTGTACACGTGCATGGCCTAGTTGGGAAATGGTTAGGTTTATCACTACACTCTTGGGAAATTTCTTTTTATTTTCGCTCGTGAATATTTTTTTTCTTCTCTCGTTCTTACCACAATATCATCCATTTCACTTTTTTTCTAATCTGATAGAAAAGATGATAATGTGTTTTTCTTTATTCTTCTCTGAAAATAACAATATCACGATGAGCACTCACGTATTATCCGTTTTGAAGATGAGAAGAAAACTTCCTTATAGGGGATTAAAATGAGTGATGGAAGTGCTTAGGAGTTATGTGGGTAAAAATATGCATAAAATCTGAGCCTGATCAAAAACACCAGAACTATCAAAAACGTAATGCAGAAAATCAAGAAACAGAAAATGTTAAAGATACGAGGCGTGTTTTCAAAGTAAGGACCGTTTTGAAATAAAAAAGAACGAGTACAGATAGAGCAAAGAAATTTATTGCACAAAAATCTACCGCCCTTCCGCTATTTTTCGACATTTCTCCCGTGATTTTCCAAGCGTTTGTCACAGCGTGGTACAAGTTTTTGTATGCCTATTCGTACAAAGTTGCTGCCTATGTAGTCAACCATGAGAACTCTTATTGGACTTTGGCTGGGACGTTTTTTGAACATCCTCTGGTCTACCCCCACCTCGCTCGCGGCAACTTTCATTTGTTTCGGGTCCTGCAAAAAAGTGACACAGCTCAAAATTTGGGAAAAACGTACTAGCTATTGATTTTAAATCCAAATTTTATGCTCTCTCTTGACAAAAAACTCGCACAAAGCTAGCCTTTAGAACGGTGTGCGGTGGCATAAAAACGATATCATCTATAGTTATATATCATTAAACTTTCATAACGTAGAAGAACTATTTTACGCTTTGAGAATGCGTTATTACTCCAGACAACAAAAAATTATCAGTACACATCACATCATATTCTTTTTTTGAGCGAATTATATATTTGAAACAAATTATTTAAAACAATTGTTGCGTAAAACCTTGGTTTTCCCTATCGTTGTTTTTTTTTTTTTTAGTTGTGTCAATTTCCTTGCCGAAGTGCTATATATAAATGTAACGTGAACAGTGGAAACCTTTTCAGCCGGGGTTGTATTACCCTTTCAGATGTAAAAGTATTCTATACAAATCCTAAGGAGTATAACATGAAACTCCGAGTGGTCACTATGATGAATTAATAAAAAATGTATAAACCATATGTGTAAAATCGTTTAAATAACTAGTGTGTGAAATATTTGTTGGTAAGTTTAAACACGAAACAGAACTAATTGTTACGGAAAATATTTCCAAGAAGTAAATATTTATGCAAAATTTTAAATTACATAACTCATATTTAAACTAATATTTTTATTACTTAATTCTTTCATAATGACGTAACTTTTTTATTCAATTAAAATGTTTTTTTTTTTTTTAAATTAAATATTAGATTATGTACTACATTATGGTGATTTCAAATCTCAGTTGTTTTTTGTTGATTTCAACATACATTTCAATAAATTATATTTAATCTCTTTTTCTTCTTTTTAGGTGAGTACATATTTCAAAATTCTACTTAGTTTACAAAAGTTTGGGTAAGTTTTTTTTTTTTTTTTTTTTTGTTCTTTTTGTAGTGTGATTTTTTCCCCCTGTTTCTTATGTTGACGTTATTGAAGTGAAGCGGTTTTATGTGCTTAATTGGGTACCAAAGTAGTGATACTATATGGCATTAAATCAAGCTACTAAAATTGGTTAATCGCACACTGCGCTATTTTTTTTTTTTTTTTAATCAATCTTTTTTTTGCTGTAAGAGGATCTTTACTGTTTTTTTTATTAGTTTCTGTTTAGTTAGATCTTTTCAATTATGTACTTTAACAACAATTAACGAGCAATGCGGTTTGCATAATAAGGCACTGAGAAGCAAAGGGATGTATGTGCCGAAATTTAAAAAAAAAAATAATAAAATAAAAAATGGAGATATTCAGTACAAATGGTAGAAGAATTTCTCCTTTGTCTTGGGACCGGAGATGGTACTAATAGCTCTGGCTATGCAACATGATATATAAAAAAAAAAAAAAAATCCATAGAAGCCTTCCCAGGATCTGAACTTTAAACGCCTTTTACTTGAAACAAAAAGTCTACTTACATCCATTCGCTTCTTACTGCCTCGTGTATATAGAAACGTGTGTATTTAAGTCGAATCAAACATGCGAATGATAACTCTGTTTTTTTCATATATATTTGTTGCTCTTAAATATATACACGATCAAGTTATGTTTTGTTTCAAACACTCATATCCCATCAATAGAAATTAGAAAGAGAGCATCACTAAACGGTGCATATTTTCAAAAAGAAATGCTGTAAATACTTTTTTGTGGAGTTTAAAAATTTATCAACTTTAGTAGAAGTGTAGTCAGAAGAGCCCCCAGGATAAGTCACCATGACCTCTCAAAATATAATTTATTAGGCTACTTATGTTGAAGATTCGGAAATTTTGGAAACATTATTACTGCAAAGCGATTATTCATGAAATACACCGCCAGCTCAGTCACTGACTGAGCTGGCGGTGTATTTCATATATATCCGCTTTAGCCCTGGCTAATGGGCGGTAATTTACTGAATAAAGCGATTATTGTTGTTATTTTCTTTAATTTTTACTTTTTACAAAAAAGGAAGAATTGTATTCGCAAAAAAAGTTTCACTCAAAAATCGACCTTAATTTCCATTTTACTCACCTCCGAATGAATATTGAGTTTTTTTTTTTCTTTCGACTCGACCAGATGTGGATAAGTGCCTAAGAACGTATAGACACGCGAAATATCCGTAATGACGATTCCCGAGTTGGTTACAACCGGTTTTCTCGTGACGTCAGTATGTATAATGTATGTGTGTATGTATGTCGCATAACTCAAGAACGGTAAGTCCTAGAAAATTGAAATTTGGTACGTAGACTCCTAGTGGGGTTTAGTTGTGCACCTCCTCTTTTGATTGCATTCAGGTGTTTCTAAGGGGCTCTTTTGCCCTTTTTTGGGGGGAAATCATTGTTAATTTCGGTGTAAACACAAGTGGTGTTATAATTTGGCGGACACTTGGCGATATATCACCATTTTTGTAGCCAAGTTTCGTCGCCAACTTGGCGACCAATTTGGCGATTTTTTTATATTTTTTTAATCTGAATTTGGCCACTGTTGGTGATATTTAGAGAGTAAACTATTGAAACACAATAAAATTGCCAGTAATGGGGAAATGACAGTAAATTGGAGTAAAAGGAAGTCATGTGATGCACACATCAGCTCGTTATTTTTTGATGCTTGACGTCCCTTCTCAATAGAGGCAGTGAATAGTATGGATGGTGTGCATGACTGCATTTTATCGTTATTGCTGCATTTAGCTAAGTCTTGATAATATGTTATATGAGGATATTTATTACTTAATTCATTGAAAGTTATGTTAAATTGCTATGCTGTTCAGTTATTTTACTTCATTGAAAAATGGAAGAATAGGTTGTTTTTGTTAAATATCCATTTCTTGTTACCTAAATAAAAAAAAAGAATAAAACATTATGTTTGAAAGTATAGCTATATATTTTCCTAACGCGCAATTAATAAATTCTTACGAATGAGTTGTGGCATTTTTAAGTGAATTTGAATGTGTTGAGGCTGTTAGTTTCTCTATCTCAATGGATACAAACGACAAATGGTGCTGCCATCTAGTAATATATTGCAAAACTAGTCTTTAGTTTCGCTATATTAAAGGGATAAAAAAGAAGACTTTTATTGTGAACTAGCGGTACCCACACAGCATTGTCCGTAATAAAACAATAGCATAAGGAAATAAAAAGCATCATTTTCATTTTCTTTTGTGGCGATGTTAATTACGATTAACTTTATTAATAAAAGTACACTGCTTAATATTTTGTTTTAAAACTTGTTATTGAGTTCCTATTTCATTGCTGGCTAATTGCATTCTGTGCTAGTTTTAGTAAAGTTTGGAAAGTTATTTTTTATTATTCATATTTACGTAAATTGAAAAATCAATATTTAAATTCGAGTGATTTGAAGTGACAAAATATGTAGATGTTAAACATTGTAGCGGCTGCCATTTTCTAGTTTCTGTAATTATTTTGTGTCAAATGCATTATTACGCACAAATCACGTGTCTCAAGCTCCATGAGTTTTCATGTAAAACGGGCGCAGTTAATACTTAATGCATGTATATTACTGCGGTCGTACAAACTAAAATGTTGTTTCATGATTTTAATTTTTTTTTCTCGCAGGAAACACAAAACAGCTGAGCACGAAATAATTTCACGTTTCGGAAGAACCAAAATCTATAAACCTTCCGCTTTTGTTCTGTCATACCGTTTTTTGACCACCCGACCCATAGCCTTAAAGGCAATCGCGAGCATTCTAAAATTCTACGTAACTCTCCCAAGAATGAATTCCCAAAATCTTATCAAAAGCCAAATAAAATCACCCTCCCTGAATAATTCAATGCCGCAGTTTGCTTCGTGCAATTCCTTACTGAGGATGGGGGAGGGGTTGTGTCATGAAATCAAATTTGGAGTTCAATTTTGAGAAAAAGTCGGGAGTCGAAAGCTTTAAAACTCTAAGAGTCACACTCCGTCATTTTCTCTTCGAGTCCTTAAATCTGCGATTGTTGCGGAATAAGAGTCGGACTGATTGTGGGTAGGCCCTGGATTATGATGTTTATGATGTAAAGGAACCGCAGTCGGGAATCGAAAGCTTTAAAATTCTAAAGGAGTTACACTCGGTCACTTTCTTTCAGAGCACTTAACTCTGCCACGGCTGCGGAGTACGAGTCGGAGTCAGACTGATTGTGCGGTAAAGAAGTCTGAGTCGAGAGTCGAAAGCTTTAAAATTCTAAGAGTGAAATTTGGGCATTTTTAGTTCCGAGAGGCACTAAACACTGCCAGAGCTGCACTGTAAGAGTCGGACTGATTTTGGGGTAAAAGAGTCGGAGTAGGAACTCTAATATTTCAGGAGTTGGAGACGGAGTTCGTCATTTTTCCTCCGTTTCCGCAGCTCGGCTTATGGGATCCAATGACATAACACTGTTTCCTCTAGATAGGTCATGTATCTTCTTTACTAATAATAAAGCTGAAAGTCTCTCTGTCTGTCGGGATCTCTGTGACGCGCATAGCACCTAGACCGTTCGGCCGATTTTCATGAAATTCGGTACAAAGTTAGTTTGTAGCATGGGGGTGTGCATCTCGAAGCGATTTTTCGAAAATTCGATTTTGTTCTTTTTCTGTACCAATTTTAAGAAAAATTTTCCGAGCAAATGATCACAACGTGGAATAATAAATTACGAAATCATCATAACGTGGAACCGTAACATGGGCGTGCCATTTAACATAGCAAATTAGCGAGAAATTCATTATCCATTATTTGTTAATATACAGGCGAACCAAATGACCTTTTAATTTTCTACTACGGGCAAAGCCGTGTGGGTGCCACTAGTTTAAAATATAATACATGGGCCTGCCATTTAACATAGCAAATTGGCTAGAAATTCATTATCCATTATTTGTTAATATACAGGCGAACCAAATGACCTTTTAATTTTCTACTACGGGCAAAGCCTTGCGGGTGCCACTAGTTAAAATATAATAAGTACTAATCGCCGCTACTTTATAACAAATTCCATCCCTTATTTTTGAAAGTTCTGTTGTATCCAATCATCAAATATGCAACCGGATTTCGCCTCCTAATATTTTAAATCCTTTAACCTCACGCTGCGCCAAACTGCGTATCCTATTGACATACTTACGCGGGATAGCAAATCACAGCAGGAGACCAGCTGGTGGCACCTTTGAAACACATCTATCTTACTTTCAACTTGGATCGATACGGGCAAAAATGTCATTAATTGAACCTCGAAATTAAACTCATTCACGCTGATGGTATCAATTATTTGAAAGTGAGGAAAAACGAAGAATTTAGGACTTTATAGATCAGTGGTTTTGAAGTTATAGTGGTGGTTGGGGAACCCATACTATCCATAGAAAACGAATCTTAAAATAATACTTACAGTGGTTCAATTCGTTGGTTACAATATGCAAAGCCAACAATCAACTGTATTTTTTGTAAAAAAAGTTTTAACAAAATTAAAGTTTTGATAAAATTAATGCAAATTAGCTTTAATCCATGTTCCAGGTGTCATCAGACTTTTTGCCCCGTGTTTTTCAGAGAAAGTTTTACTTATTGACTCTTGTTCACCGTGACGTCATGAAATTGACATGCATGCGGAAGTCCTGAAATTATCGGTACTCAAAACCGACGTGCATGAGTTAGTAGCATGTTTATAAACCACTTCAACTTTTCTCGAAGCATGTATACATACCAGCATTACTTACCTGTGTTTCGCAGAACCCTTATTAAAGGTTTCTCAAAACTTCAAGAACTTTCATTTTGCTAGTATTTTATAGAGTAAAAAACAAAAGTATTGCTTAAGGCCCCTATATATACGAGCCGGCGCATCTGCTTAAGATCAGCCTTTTTGGATCAGAGCGCGAGTTTGATCGGTTGTCTTTTCTGGCGATTGTTCGCGTTTGGTGATTGTTCAGTGCGCGAGATTATTAGCGGCACGTGAATTGTTTATTAAATAAAGTATTATTTTCGGCAAATTTGGCGAAACCCGATATTGTGCTGTGTTAACCCAAGCCGTGCAACAATGAAAAATCCGATCCAAAATTGCCAAACCTAGGCTGATGCGTCGGCCTGTCTATATAGCGGCTCTAGTATTGCTCAACGCAGGGGTTGCGGTGCCCAAACGTTTTCGATTTGCGGCACCCTGTGAGGAATTGAAATTTTCTCGTGGCACCCTAACCTATCTCAATTAAGTCATTATATGTTGATACAATGAACGGTTCGCGGTATCCTTTGCTTCTCCTTGCGTCACCCACTTGGGAATCCCTGGTTTAAAGCGATAAAACCCCATTATTTTAAGAATTTTGTCAAAATAATACTGCCATGAAACTGTTTACAAAAAAAAAAAAAAAAAAATCTTTTGTACTCGTTTTCGTTCAAGTTTCATATTAACTCCGGGGAAAAAAAAGTTTCTATAACATTAACACAAGAACGCAAGGTTCCCTGAAACCTGTGCATTAACCAAAAGGGTTCCGTAAGAGTGAATAGGTTGGGAAACGCTGGTTTTAAAAAATGAAGCACAAGAATTTGAAGTTTTCTACATGGGTTAAAGCCATAGTAATAGTTATTAGATTTATTTCTGTTCTTGTGTTAGAGATCAATTTTATATTCAGTGGGTATTTATAAGGAGTTATTTATAGTGTGGTTAAATTTATACAGTATATTTGAATTAATACCAGCGGGAAAACTTGAACCACTATTGTAGGAATATGTCATAAGTCAGAATTAACGGTTAAATGACCTGACTGATTGAACTGTTTCGTGATTCAAATTCAAAAGCTATTGCCAGATATAGTTAAAAATAACTATATAGAAAGTTTTGGTGGCTCGTGCGTAAAAATCATTAAAGGAAATAAGATACGTAGTGAAGTTAGAATGAGGATATTTGAATTTCCTTATTCTGATTTCTATGTATGAATTTTGAAACTGAAATGGGGAAACAATGAGCAAAAGTAGTTGACAATAAACAATACCTTACAATTATCCCTTTTACGAGTCTTTTTTTACTCAGATTATGCCAATACTAAATAATTGTCTTTTCTAGAAATATCTGTTGCATTGAAAATTTAAAATGTATTTCCCATAACGTAGTACGGCATTTATCCTGGACCGCGGAGTCGGAGGGAAAATGATCAGCTCCGACTTTGAGAATTCTGGAGCTTCTGGCTCCAACACTATAAAATCACTCTTGACTTTTTATTACCTTCGACTACTGACTCCGATTCCTTTGAGCCAGAATCAGTCCGACTCTCCGACTCCGACGCCCTACATTTCTCTAGTAGCTTTATTCTCTTTATGAGTGGTTAGTTTTTGTTTACTTATTGGTAATTGGTTTCCCTCAACATGCAGTCAATGAAATTGCTAAAAGAATGACGGAAGGACTTCAAGTGCTGAAATATCGTGCCAATAAACATTTTATGTGTTTGAAATTAGTGTGTTATGTTTCAAACATTTTAATGAATAAACCCCTATTTTACATCCCCGCGAATCTCCGGTTTTCCGTCATTTAACGTGTTTTCATTGGGTCCCATCATCAGTTTTGCCGCTTTGTATTTCCCGCTTTTACGTTTTAGTCCCATGAGATACGTAAAATCGGGGTTTCACTGTATATTTAAAACGTGATAAAATAGTTCCGAAGCTTACATGCAAAACCTGACTCCTAGTTGAAATTGGTAGATGCTCTAGTTCTGAATTACAAATTAGTTTACATATCTCCATCCCATATAGTGGACAGTAGGGAAGAATGGCACATCACCATTTTTTTCGAAATAAATTATGAAAAATTATTTTTAGTTTTTCCAGTAGTTGTAGCTGATTAGAAGATAAGAATCAAATCTGCTACGGCTTGAAACGCTAGAAATAAAAGGAAATTACCAACGTTTAATTGTAAAATAACAAACGAAAAAGCCAAATAGCACAAATTACAAGTTACTGTCATGTGCAAAATGCTAGTTTTCAACGATGTTATGAATTTTCAAAAGTAAAATTGGCGCTGAAATGTTCCATTCACTGATCGGTTTATCCTTTTTAGAGATTATCTTTTGCCTGTACAGGAGCAGTAAGTTTTGAAACATCTGCGATACTGTGCAATTTTTCGCTTTCTTATTTTTAGCAACTTACTGATGAAACAGTGTTTCGGCGTTACAAGGAACGGACATTTTCAATGCAAAAGAAAAGAAAATTTCTTATGAATTGAAAAAAGCGTTCCTTACACGCCGAAACAAGTGTGTAGTAATTTACTATTTGTGCCATTTGGCGTTGTCATTTTTAATTTTTATGCACAGTGGTATTTACTTAACTCGACGTTTCATTGTTTTACTATTATTTAAAGCTAGAAATATTTTTTTTAGTACTTTATTTTTGCATACATGCAAAGCTATCCCATTCTTCCCAGCTCTCTACCAGTTGAAGAAGTACTCAAAGATTAAGATTCAAATTTTACTTTTTCCCCTGTCCAAGCTTTAAAAGTTATGTACAAACAGTGAAAAAGTTGCCAAATTTCTATCTTCAACTAGCTACAGAAAAGCCGACTGTATGATGGTCATTAAAAGGGGCGTTCTTCTTAAAAGTTACATCAAAAGTCCTCCTCTAAAGGAATGTTTTAGCATTTTGATGACAGAGACTTGAGATACAAGTGATTGAACATCGCGTAATTGAAAAAGTAATTAATAATAATATGGTTATTTTTTTCCTTAGTTGAATTGGCAGTAATACTTTTCTTCTGCAGATTTTCAGAAAGAAAGCATCTAGAAAATGCTATGTTTGTCCATTGGTTAAGAATGTTTCTTCACTGGGTTGTCTCACTTTGATTTCAACCGCCCAAAATTAATGACGCAGAATCGTAAATTTTTTCCTAGTTAAAAATAAATAAATAAATAAACATATCAATTAAAATGTTTTTACTGTCATGTGCAAAATGCTAGTTTTCAATGATGTTATGAATTTTAAAAAGTGAAATTGGCCCTGAAATATTCCATTCACTGGTCGGTTTACCCGTTTTGGAGATTATCTTTTGCGTGTACAGGAGCAGTAGGTTTTGAAATATCTGCGATACTGTGCAATTTTTCTCTTCCTTATTTTTCGCAACTTACTGATGAAACAGTTTTTGGCTGTGTTAGAATATTAAAAGTAAATTTGATTTTCTCAGCTTGTCCTTAAGCCAGAAAAAAATTCTCTTTTTTTTTTTTTTTGACAGAGGTAGGAAAGGGGGGGGGGGTGTTTGGTTATATGGGGTTTTATTAACATTCAAGGACTCGCAATATGGCTTAAAATCAAGGATACAGGGGAAGCATTTAATCCCAACCCTTTTGACGTGCTCCTTGCTGCTTGCACATATAGCCTAAGTTTTGAGATATTCTTGTAATCTTTAACTCTTCCCCATAAGATTCTGTATGTACTTTTCTTTCATATTGCTGAAAGCTTCTAATTGCAGGTTACCTTAAAGTTAGATAAAAAAATATGGAAAGAAATTCTAAAAATCATGTCATGCTTTCATTTTTCCAAATTTAAGTCTCATGGGCAGTCTGAAAATGCTATTAAAAAATCAAATGATTTGCTAAAGTATTCATTGCGCAAAGCCTCAAGTAGTGATGAGTTGAAATTTTTTACAACAGCAATTTAGTTTTTTTTTTTGGCTATACCAACAGGATCCCAAACTTTTCCACTTCCCCTGCACGCTTTGAAGAATCAGAATTTTGTCCGATGACCTTTTCTATCTGATGTACTCTTAAACCATGGACACTCAGCGCCGGCTCTAGTAGTTCTGTCACCCTAGGCGATATTAACAAGTGCCCCACCACCCACCATTGAATAATAATAAAAATATATATATAAAATTATAATATATTAATAAAATAGAAATTCTAGTAAAGTACTTAAAATTTTTTGAGTTTCTAATTAAATTCCAAACTAAATTTCTCATATCCAAGAACTGGTACACTTTAAATTATCTTTTTTAACGTTAAAGTAGTGCATCTTATGGCACTGTTTTAAAAAGACTTTTAAATCACGCAATTTGCCGCCTCTTAAATTAAATTGAATTTTTAGTTCAATTCCGAACTATGCTTTGCATGTCTAAGCACTGGTACACACTCTATAAACCTAAATTATTATTTTTTTCTTTTTTTTAGCATCGAAGCAGTGAATTTTATGGCGCTGAAAGAGATATTCACACTTTAAAAAAAAAAAAAAAAAAAAAAATATATATATATATATATATATATATATATATATACACACATATCAACTTCCAAATTTGCCGCCCCTGAAACCGCCCCTTCACGACACCCATCATCGTCTTTCTGTGCGGCACATCCGGGATAACACACTTCATTTCATACATGCTTTAAAACGGTTTTTAACGTTGTGGCAACCATTTAAAAACGTTTATGAAACGTTGAACGTTATGTGTGATACCAGGCATTCGACTACCGCCGCACCCACTCTGGGAACCCCTGTCTAACCCATCACCTTTTTCGTGCTATATCCTAAGATTTAAATCCAAAGATTTAGTGTAAAAACATCGCATTTCTTGTGCTTTATGATAATCCTAAGGCTTCGTGCTGAAATGCAGTGAGATGAAGCTAAGGTGCATAGTCTATCTTCTTATTTATAATAGCCGATGATCGAGTAACCCGCAACAATGAAACTCGCGCCACGGCATAATAATTTGAAAATATGTTTTGATAATGTTTAACATTCAGGGCAAGGCTTTGTCGTGACAAGGCTGGACTCGATCTTGTAACTTAACTATTTTACTGGTAAGACTGTGTCATTTCAGGGAAATGAAGGAACGAAAAAATGGTCAACAAATCAACGCTATCTACTGGATTTTAGGGTTTATTCACCAGAGTTAGGGCTAAAATTTAAAACATCAAAATATCACCAAACAGGCAATGGCTTCGTTCAAATGTAGAAGAAATTTTCACCCGTCATACCTTGACGGGCTTGTTCCAATAAGTATCATTTATGAAATTAAAATAAACTCCAAAAAAAAAAAATCGACTTACCTATAAGTATTCCTTCAATTTATCATTAGAATCAAACGTGGATCATTCCTGTATGAAATATCTGAAACTCTGAAATACAAAGGGAAGCTCACTCATCGTCCAATAAACCGAATAAACTGAATGACCGTAGAAAGTAAGTCTTCATGATCGGTTGCGCGTTGAGTGAAGTTGAGGTGAAAAAAGGAATCATTTCCAGGGATAAATAAAAAGAAACTGAAATGTGCGTCGACCTTCTTTCTCTTCTCGCTCTATTTGAGACAGGTGTCTGATTCTATTTATATTTTTGGCGGGGTTTTTGTTTGATTTTCTTCTTTTTTATCGGCATTGTATTGCCGTATGTTTTATCCTGAAGTTCATTGTCGTAGTTGATAGTCTTACCTTATAAAAGTTCTTAATCTTTATATATCTATCTGCCTCATTAAAACAACGATATTTTCCCTTTTACGTTTTATTTTTATGGCAAAATTATAATAGGACGGTTCGTTTTATGTTCACAAAGAACTGAATAGGCTAGATTGCGTCAAACTTAGTTTAATTTTGAGGCATTTTTCACTACCTTTCCTTAGGTTTGTCTACTTCCTCTTGGTTTACATCTATCAGAAGCTTATTAAATAACTTACCTGTAAGTTCAGAAAAACTCTTAGATCCCAACAGGTTTATATTTTTCGGGATACAATTGCCCCCTCCCTCCTGGTTGTGAAAAATTAATGTATTTTCATATAAGTCGGCGTGGTTTCTGTTATTTTCGAGAGAATTTACATCGAGTATATTGTGCCCACCGAGAAAAATTCGAAATGATGGGCCTAGATGCTTGTCAGTTGAAGGACATATACTAAGTTCATCAATGTTGATTTGCATCGACAAATCCAACGAAAAAAGAGCATATTCTTATAACAAAGCAACTTTGCGGCGTCTATTTTTTAATAGTTGCTTGTTCGAATTATGTGCCGTGTTGTTTTTATGTGGATAAACTTCTGCTATTATATTTTCATTTCTGTCGGATAAATTTGTTTTTCATGGTGACAGAAATGTTAAGGTTAAAATATATTTAACGTGTATTTTAAAAACTCCCACAAGGGGACGCGATGAGAGCAATAGCATGGCGTCACTGTAATCACTTCACCTTCTTTTTGAAAGCAACGATTGCAGTAGGTTTTTCCAGTTTAAAATATTTCGGTTAGTGTAGAAAAGTGATCCAAACTGGGGCTATGCAATAATATGAACTATGTGAGATTTGTAATTTATATCTCGTCACCTTAGCGATGGAGGTGTGAATATGTTCCATATTCAAGTCCACAATTTACGTCGGGTCTTCGCCAAATTTGGCATAGAAGTCCTTTGATGTTCAAGAACTCACATAGGAGGTTTTTGAAATTCAAAAAAAAAAAAAAAAAAATCCAAGGAGGTCTAAATTTAAATTTTGAGTCAGAAAATTGATCTTTGTCAGTACGTTGGTGGGAAATTTTACCCTATTCTTTTTCTTCTTTTATTTGAAAGTGATAAATGAACATGCGTCTGTTGACACAACTCTGGCGTTTCCATTTTTGACTCTTAAGCATTTGCTTCCCCCCCTCCTCCATTCATCTTGTTTCAAAACAGCGAAAGAATTCTTCCGATTCCCTATTTTCTAAAATAGCCTATTCACTTCTTTTCCAAATTTTAATTTTCGTCCTTCTCTTTTAAAAATGATTTTTAATGACAAATATTCAAATGTAAAATCATTAACATATTCGAACTGCTCATATGGCGTCTTTTGTTTCATATTATCAGTATTAGTCTAAATATACGGTAAATATTTCGAGTTCAAGTAATAATTTGTTAATTATTAAGATTGTTCGATTGTCTGTATTTTGAAAATATGATGACATATTTTCTTGAAATCGTATTTTTACAAAAGCTATTTCTTCAATTTTGTTTAAAGCACTAAAGTGTTGAAACGTGTAATCGTTCAATTTGTAAAACATGATGAACGCTGCTTTGAAGTCGCTAAATAATAGTTAATAAACTAAAACTATAATAAATTTTTTTTCAAGTCATCCAAAATGTATTTTGAAGAACTTTGTTAGATATTCTTATTAAGTATTGCTTCATTTGTAAGCTGAAAAGTACAGCTGAACAATAGTGAAAATAAAAAAGTAATCATTAAAAAAAGCCAAATTATTTCGAATGTTAACCATTTTATGAAACCTCCCCTTTGCTGAGGAGGATTAAAACACTTGCATTGGAGGTTTGGTACATTGCATAGAAATTTAAAAAACAATACAAACAGTTCAAATTAAGTTTCATACAATTCTGTGCAGCACACCCTCTAAATATTTGCGAGAATAAATCACACACTGATGCATGTTTAATTCGTAACTGATTACAAAGCATGTTTATAGTAAAGACACATTCAAAAGGAAAATTGACACTTTTTTTATTTCAGGAAAATGCATATCGATGAATTATTTACTCGGAAAGTTCTGATAAAAAAATTTCGTATTGAAACCTTCTGAAAAAAAAAAAAAAAAAAAAGCCAGTGATTCTATCGTTTTGATTAGTAATTGCAGTACCGATATATTGTCGTACCGAATACCGGTGTTTCGAACTAATTTGCTATTTCGTATTACCGGTATTTTCTGTATTTGCTGAAAGTAATTAATAGTTTTAATTTCAGAGTTTTCATTTTAACTTATTCCTTATATCTACTTTTATTTTAAATGCACATTTCCTTTTCCATGATACAGTTCCCAAATCAATCTACTAATGTAAAAATTTGACTTCTAAAGCCCACATTAATAGAATGTCATTAAACAAAAGTAGCGAAAAGTTTGCAAAATGTCTTTTTTTTTTTTTTTTTTCAGTATAAGATGGTGAGATAAATCGTATTTTCGTGAACCATGTCACGCAAATGCGATTCATCATGGCGTGAACCATGGCGTTCGTGAACCTGGTGCACCATGTTTTATTTCCCATTTCCCTGCTCACTCACTTTCCCTTTTGCGAAAGTTGATTTTAAGTGTAAATTTGAATATACACTGGTTATCATAAATTAAGAGAAAATCACAAAAATAGCGATAACTCTCTCAAAATTAAGCTGAACCGTGTAAAATTTGAATATGTTGCTGAGTAAGAATTGTTCAATGAAAGTGCAATATGCAAATTAGTGGCGCTGAAATCGTAGTGCGTCATCTGTGAGCAGGGTTGCCAGATTTAAGAACAGTAAATACGGGAAAGGCTTCTAGGAGTGAAAAGGAGGGGGGGGGGATATTTTTAGGTTGAAGGCAATTACTGGATATGGTGTATTTTTAGGGGGTGCTTTCTGACGTAGAACGTCTCTTCATGATAATCTGGAAAATTCCATCGTAACAAAGCATTAAACCTTACAAAATATCGAAGCCTTGCAAAAGTATAAAAATCGTTTTCATTGCGATTGACGACGCATGCGCAGAAATATGTTTAAAGCATTAGTCAATGAGCAAATAGGAAGCAATCATTCGGCTCCTCATGGTCCACTGCCAAAACAAAAACCAAATAAAAACGAAAATAATTTTTGCGTTTGCTGCCACATGATTTTCTTATTGTTCTTTATTTTATTTTTTCTTTACTTCATTTTAACCCCTTAAAATAATGTATCGTTTTCTAAAATATTGTTATTAGCTACAATACGGGACTTTAGCCGTCCCGTATGGGAGTTCCCCTAGACGCGGGGCAATTTTTCAAAATATGGGACTGTCCCTTGAAATCCGGGATGTCTGGCAACCATGCTGAAAACTGAATGATTTTGGTATCCTCTCACATGCCAAGTAAAACTAGTTAAAAACCAAGCACCTCGCATTTGTAGACTAGCTGGAGAGGAAAATGTAAGATCACTCAACTTTTCAACACATCTTTTTCAGTGTCATCTTCAAAACAATGACGACGCTTACGCAATTGTTTGAAAAAGGGAAAATGTCAGAATGTTGTCTACTTATGAGGCAATGAGAAGAAAAGGGATGTAAGTGAACATTTTCAAGTTCTGAGTAAAACGCGTTTCAAGTTCCGGTGTTAAAAGTTTTTCCAAATTATGCTGTATGTCAGCACCTATCAGGACTACTGATCTTTTGCACCAAAGCAAAGTAGAGGTTCACCTCTTATTTGTAATGGTTATCTCCAAATTTTTAATTTTGGCACTTGAGGAGTTTACTTTCAAAACGGATTATATCCACTTTTGAAAAAAAAGTTCTTTTTTTCGTTTTCAGAATCTCTAGTATAAGCCCTATCGACCCATGAATTTCTTTCTTCTCGAAGTGGTTTATATCTACTGTTAAAAAATGCGTAAACATTGGTTTTACCACTTACACGGTGTATACCCATCCCCTTATTTCTCGCCAGGTCTTTTACAGCAAAGTTGAACTTATCCCTTATTTGCTGGTATCCACTGATTTACTTTCATATCAAAAGAGCACATATTCAAATTTGAATTTGCCACTTCTAATTCAAAAGTAGTTCACAAATAAAATAGCGGAGCGTGGCACTGGCTGACTTCAAATTGTGATGACTAAATTAATATTAAATAATTGACATTACTATTAAATTGTGATTAATTAAATTGTGATTAATTGTGATACAAATTGTGATCTATTAATACCTATACAACGTGGTTATTTGAATCGGCTTGGATGGTTTCAATATCCTTATATATTATTTCTGTAGCCTGTTTTTGGTTTCTACGCCAGATTTTTCTCAATTTTTGATTGATTTCTTTGATTTACGCCTTATTTTAAAGCTTATGGTGCTGGCTACTGACGAAAAATACACCCACGGTCTAAAAATTGTTTGTTTGAGCCGAAAAACCTGTTTTAAAGAACCAGAATGAGGTTTTCGGTTAAACTTATAACTTTAATTTGCGCTATGGCCGACAGAGCTGAATAGCTTGATCGGCAGAGCGTTCTCTTCGTAACCAGGAGAATGCGTGTTCGGGCCCACGTCCGGACAATCTGCAGCAAAAAATTAGAGAAATATCGCGCATTACATGAACACGTAATTAAGTGAATAACAACTATGAAGGAATAGAATAAATGAGAAGGAAACGCTCCTTGCTGAAATGAAAACTTGAAGTGACTTTGTGCTAAATTACTTCTGAATTGTACGTTTTTTTTTTTTTTTCTTTTTAAGCTTTGGCTCTGGTAAGAAAATTAAAGCATAATGTAAGCGAAAATATAAGTAACAGGTTTAAGATTTCAGACTACAATAGAATTGTTTTTTGTTCAGAAAAAAATAATAAATCGTATATTGAAATATATATTCTTCTAATGAGTTTTTGACTCTTTGTAGAAATAAAAAAATTACTACCTCAATTTGAAGGGTAAAATATATATTTTTTTCTTTTTTTTTTGCAAAAAAACAAATAGCTTACCACATTTTTACTACATTCGAAAAGCTACGCTTAAAAAAGAGCATAGTTCAATTTATTTTTTATTTTAATCGTGCTGTTAAATGATGAACACGTGCTGCCATCTAAGTTATAACGGTTCAAGCAGCCTACGGTAACAAATTGTAAAAAATTTCAAGAATAAAAAAATGTTTCTTCAATATCTTATCTTATATATTATTTCCCTTCTCATTTTAAAACTTATCAGGCTGGCTAATGAAGAAAAATAGACTTACGGTCGAAAACGCCCCTTGCTGTTTCAAAACCTTGATGCTGCCTGTAGTTCTTATGCATTTTTTAAAAGCAAAGTTCTAATGCAGTTTTCCATTTTTTACGTCGCTTTCGGCAAAAAAAAAAAAAAAAAAAAAAAAAAAAAAAAAAAAAAAAAAAAAAAGCCTGTGTGTGTGTTCATATTTTAATAAAGCTTAAAAGCACTGGACTTAGTTGTTCGGTTAAATTGATAATTTTTTTTCGGTAGAGCGTACGGCTATAAACTATCTAAACTTCGGGCAAGTTTGGGCTGTCCGATATAATATCAAGTTTATATTAGTATTACACATTACATGTACTCATAACATGCAAACGTAATAAAATAAACGCAGTGGGAATGCTACTTGGTGTTTCGACTCCTTTATGCAGGCTACAGTTATCATTCGGATAAGTTGACTGTTAATCGAAGGGTGTTCTTCCTTTTTTTTTACGCTTTGACTACATCCAGACCACTCAGCATAATGTAAGCATAAAAAAGTATTAGATTTACCTAAAGGAAATCCTTTTTGTGCAGAAAAACATTTTCATTGTATGCTGAAATGTAGATGTTTCTAATAGCAGTGTTCGACCTTTTGTACAAATGAAAAAGTACTACGCCATATTAAAACTACGAGTTTCCCCCAGTAAACCTTTAATTTTTTATTCGCGCGAATACGATATAAAGCATTAAAATTATTATGAACTTCATTAGCAAGAAATCATTTTCTACTCCACTGCTTTCTGCTGAAAAAAAAAAAAACATTTTGTCTACGTTCGAAAAATTACACTTGAAAAACTTACTCAGTTCAACTGGTTCTGGTTTTGAATTTTAAGTGTTCGATTAAAAGAGAAACATGTGCAACCATTTAAGCCGTAACGGTTTAAGCAACCTTCTATGTGAAATAGTTCAATATTCAAAGATAAAAACACTTATTTTCAATCTAATTTATTACTTCTCTAGAATGTTCGTTTCAATCGCTATGTGAGATCTTCGTCATTCTTTAATCAAATTCCATGCTTTGCGAATAATTTTAAATCGTATCATGCTGGTTAATGACAAAACATAGAAGCATGATCTTCTTCTTCTTCTTCTTCTTTTTTTTTTTTTTGGCAAAAAACTTTTTTTGCTGTTTTTTACTACGCATTCCTTCAATGAATAGCTTTCAAAAAGGAAGGCGCAATTGCTAGGTTTGTTGGGGGTGTCGGGCTGTTAATCAGAATGGCGCCAATTCGAATCCGTGCCAATAAATATCTCTTTAATGTTTCTTTTTTTTCCTCACATGAGCAGGACTGTATTTGCCACAACCTGTTTTTTTACATGCACAATTATAGCTTTTTCACGAGTCACTACTCAGTCACACTTTTAATGATATTTATGTTTGAATTGAAAATATGTACAACCAAAAGGTGAGCGATGATCAAATTATCACAACGTTGTATTTAACGAGGTTTTGTTACTGATGTCTTTAAATTACATGCCTTCTCTTCTGCGCTTACTTTTTTTTCGGTTCTTTTTCATAATGTTCTTCCTTTGAAATTCTTAAAGAGCGAAATACCTTATGAAACGATTCGAAGCACAGTGCGGAGTTCCGCACGGGTCGACTAGTTCATACTTAATTGGATCGAAGGTCCTTTTTTTTTTTGAAATGTTCAATGAAAATAATTAAGTAAGTAGAAAGGAATAAAGTAGAGTTAATTTTTTTTTTGTTTTTGCGTGATGATATCCACTGTTTTACACCAAAAAGGTACAAAATAAAATTGGCAATTTAGGTCTGGATGTGAAAGCGAGAAAAAATTGCTAGACTTATGTCAATTGTTACTTGTTATTCTACCAAAACATTGTGAAAAATTCGAAATTCTAACAGTAAGTGTCTGTGCGTAAAACGTTTTTTTTCGTTTTGCCAAAAAAAAAAAAAAAAAAATAAATAATAATAATAAAAACCTGGATATAATCCGTTTTGAAAGTAAACTCCTCACTTGACGTCCTCTTAGCTTCTCACTGCCTGATATTACCTAGTCTCAACTCACTAACAGTGTAGTTCCAAAAATTATCGTAAGTGTGATAACAGTTCGTTTCTATTTATCCTGTTTAACCCCCAACTCACCCTAAATATTTTTATTTCAATTCCAGAGCTTTTGACATGTAAAGCATCCCCCCCCCCTCCGCACATTTTCGTGGTAAAGAATAAACAGTTACATTGGGTTGCCTTTGAAAATTTAATTTCCTTTAAAATCTTATTATTTTTGTTTCTTAAGTTTTACCAAAATTTTCCTGTTATTTATGTTCACGAATTCCAAAAGGTAAAAGTTGTTCTCTTCATCGAAAACCACTTTCGTTTTCTTTCACAAATACTGCCATCTGTTGGAGAAATGGAAAAGTAATCATTCTTTTAATAACAATTTAGATGCTTTCTGAAAGTAAAGTATGATTGATTTTAATCCCCCCCCCCCTTCATTTAGAGGGGAAGGGTGGATGGGGTTAAAAAAAATCCTTTTTTGTGGCAGCCTGTCAGATGTTTTTGAAATGTAATATTCCTTTCTTGTTAATTCGTTTTCGCTTGAGCATTATCGTTTCTGCTTCGTAAAACTTGCAAAGTGTGGATGTACCCCGTCTCAAATGTTGCAATTGCAAGGGATCCCCACGATCATAGGGGTTCCGATAGGGGTATAGAAAATGTGAATGAAATATGTGTCTTTTCATAACTCAATCCCAATGCATATTTAACATCTATTTTTTAATGAGATTATATCAGTACTATCCCAAAAACACTTTTTTTAAAGGCTGTGGGAACAGAGTAATCATTGCAAGGATGATTTTTTTTTTACTCTGGAAAGATTATGAAAAAAGGTAACAAAATTTTTTTTCGTAACACATGCATGTTTTGTCTTGGCATTGCATACAAGGATACATGTTAATCCGTAAAAATATTGCTTTATGGCTTCATTTCTGAAGATTTTTTTAAAGCAATTACACCCTAATTACCTACTATTTTAGGGTACTTGAATTGAGTTTTTACTTTGTAACACCTTAATTTCCAGTACGTGTCTAACTAAGCAAAGCAAAGCGTAAGCAAATTCTGAACGAATTCAAATTCGATGAAATGAATTTTGAAAATTGGCCCAATTATAGCCCTATAGCCGTCCTCATATACATAATAGCCAATGATCGAGTAACCCGCGAGTTTCAACAATGAAACTAGCGCCACGGCTTGATAATTTGATAATATGTTTTAGTAATGTTTAACATGCAGGGAAAGGCTTTATTGTGACAAGCCTGAACTCGATCCGCTAACTTAACTGTTTTACTGGTAAGAAAGTGTCATTTCAGGGGAAAGAAGAAACGAAAGAATGGTCAACAATGAAAGCTACCTACTGGAGTTCAGGGTTTATCCACTGGAGTTAGGGTTACAATTTAAAGTATCAAAATATCCCCAAACAGGCAATGACCTCGTTCAAATGTTGAAGCAATTTTCATCCGTTATACCTTGACGGGCGATTTTCTAGTTTATTTTAGAAAAGGCAATAATCCTTCTGAAAACATAATATGGCTAGTTAAGTAATGGAAACTCCACCGACATAGAACTTATTATTATTATTTTTTTTTTTTTTCACAAGTTGCAGAAATGATGCAATTGTAAGATTTAAATGTTATTTTAATAAAATTATTTTAAAGTTGTCTTCTAACATCAGTTTTTTTATTGTGTTGTATTTTTATTGCTGAAATTTATTATTTAACTCATTAGTCTTTTAAAAATCATAATTTTTTTATGGTTGATACTGCTGGTTTTGGTTTATAATTAGACTTATCGATTATGTGCATTCCTGAAATTTTACGAAACTGCAGTTCCAATGTTATTGAAATAGCAAAGGTAATACATTATTTTCAGATTTTGATCGTGGATATTTCTGAATTCTGCAAATAAAAGAAAAAAAGCCAGCTTAAAAAATTAGTTTATTTTTTACATTAGTGATAGTTGCATATATATACAAAATGAACCTTAATTGAGCTTAACAATTAAGAAACATTGACGTTCAGTTATCAACTGCATTACAACATAAACATATCTTAGGAGACATATATATATATTTTTTAATATAGGAAAATATTGCATTTGAGGCAGTGAGAAGCAAAGGGATATAAGTGACAAAATTAAAAATGTAGAGATAACCAGTATAAATGGTACATGGATTTTTCCTCTGTCATAGAATAAGATATAGTGCTAGTATATTCAGTTTTGTTTCGCACTCTTGGCTTCCTTAAGAGGTTTTCCAGCTCAGTCACTTTCCTATGCCGGGCTGATGAGTGCTAATAAGCACGAAACTGCAGTCCTCGGTTGGAAATGACTGAGCTGGCGGTGTACTTCACGTATAGTACTAGTAGCCTCAGTAGGTGCTGCTTAGGGTGGTTCAAAAATACATGTAAAAAAATGTTTCTTCTAGATACCGTGACATCCCTCAATATTTTTATACTTCCGGATAGCAATATACTGGAAGAATTTCAGCTTCCTATTTCGACTGAAAGAGTGTGATCCTCCCCCATCTTTCAATAGTATGGGGAGGGGGGTTAAAAAACACTTCGAACTGGAAAAAACAATGCTACATATACTAGAAACTGCATACACTAGAAATATGCATATACATTGCAATACAACAATTAATTACAAAAAAAAAAAAAAAAAAAACAGCCGAGGGAATTACGTATTTCTCAATTTGTGGCATTTTCTATGATACGGTTAATGTTAAATTAAAAGGTCATTGAGCACCCTCTTAAAATTTGAGTAAGAAGCTAAAACTTTTACAGCATAATAATATTAGTAAGTGTAAAAAAGATAATGGGTGTCCTGGACTCTAGCTGAAAAAAAAAAGTTTTTTTGACCCACCTTAGTGCTGCTGTACAGCGTGATTTAGAATTTTTTTTAATGAAAGCCTACCTAGGATCTGAACTTTAAACGCGATTTACTCCAAACTTTAAACAGTACACTTTTATCCCTTTGCTTTTCAATACCTCATTTGAAAGTTAATAAATTTAAACTAAAAATAACTTTCATATCAATTTTGAAAAAAAAAATAACTGTCCCTTTTGTGTTTTAGCACATACAGTTACATAAGTATTAACTTTTTAAGTTAACACTCGTATCACTTTCACTTAGAAATTCTTAATATTATTCCTTTCACCTTGTAAATACTCTTTCTCAATCCCTAATTTTAGCCATTACCAAATTAATGTAGATACATTTGTGTCTTCTTTTTTGTGAAGGAATGGAAGAAGCAATCATGAACTAAAAGAAAATCACAATAACACAGAAAGAGTTTCAGGTGTTCTGAAACTTCTATAAGATCTCAACGTTTTTGAGCCATCAGTACAGCGTGTATAGACTCTGGACAATGGAATATTGCTCTTGTATTGGTAGCAAAAAGCATATATCTGTACAAAATTATCTGCTGGGTTCATCATATAATGGTGCATTTTTTTCTGAATTAAACAGGTAAGCTACTGGAAGTATTCAAGATCAAGCTGCAAAGTAACTCATATAAAGCAGATAATTTCAATGTCCGTGCAATTTTTAAAATATATATCAATAAAAAATCGATGACCATTTTTTGGAATTTTGGAAGAAGTTTCCATTTTACATGTTCAGAAGCTAGTTTAGTTTTCAATTACTTTTAGATTTATCAGTGAATCTTCAGTTTTGATCGTGTACTCTTTTGTAGTTGATAATAAGCCCGCAAGTTATATTAGAAAAGTCATATCGCTGTCAAATATAACTTTGAAAGCTATATAAAGAGGCAGAATATTTTAAGATTTCTTCTTTTAGCTTCTTTTTATTAGAAATTTACTTTATCCATATGGCGTTAATTTAAATAAACTCTCTGTGGAAAAGTTATTAATGTGAGTACGCTCTTATAGATATCCTCAATGATTTCGGTTGATATACTATCTTAGCGTAACTATCTCCGTAAATTGATGTTCCATAACCACCATACGTTGCTGGTGATTCTTCTGTTGAATATTCATCATCATACCTACTTGGTCGCTGTTTCGTTTTATACTTTGGTTGAGGACGTGGAATATTGGGCTTGTATGGAAGAGAATCGTCCAGGTATGAAGACGCATGTTCATAATCTTTTCCTGGTTTGTACTGTTTTGCACCTAAATCAGCATATTCTTCAGCTGAATATGCTTTAGGATTATAGGAAGCCTTATGGGCTTCGGATATTGACGCGTAAGTCTTACCAGGATCTACTTTTGGTGGAATGGCAACATGTGAGGATGCGTATTCTGTTACACTTTCTTGGTAGATGGGCGTCTTTCCTCCAAGGAAGTCGGACATCTTATAGCCACCAACAGACTTCAAATAGCTGTTCCTGGTATAAGTTTTCTTGTGCGGCCTCTTTCCATAGTTGGGATCTTTTGGGTGTGGTAAGGCCGCTCTGTACTCCGTACCTTTGTAATGATTGTCTTCGTAATCTGTACCTTTATGGTGGTACTCGTGTTGGTCCTCAGGATATTCAGTTCCTTTGTAGTGGGGTGACTCTACGTAATGGGTTCCGTGGTCTTCGTATGATGTTCCTTTGTCATACTGAGGGAAATCATGTCCGTCGTATTGTGAGTGTGTGTCTTCGGGATAGTTTGTACCTTTGTAGTGACCAGGTGGACTGGGAGCATTCACGTAAGCATAACCACCACAACCATTCTTGTCACATCCTAGTTTAAAATTAAAAAGCATAATTAAAAAAAATAAAAACACACCTATCTTTTTATAAATGGTTGTCTTTGCAATGAAAATACGAATAATTAAAGGCGGGTTTAACATCAGAATGTATAACTTTTACTGCAACTAAACACATGGTATGAATTCTGTAAACTATTTTTAAAATTTTCGTAAAATGTGCATAGAAAATGTAAACCATAGCATGAAGCTAACAATACAAATGTTCAAAATTTCATGTGTTGTCTTTAATATTAAAAATAAAAACAGATATTAAAAAAATTATTTCAAAATACAACTTTTAACACAATTAAAGAAATAGATTAAAAATAATATACAATTTGAAAAAGGACATTTGAAGCAGTGAGAAGCAAAGGGATTTGTGTGGACTTTTTTAAAGTTTTGAGTAAAATGCTTTTTTAAAGTTCAAATCATAGGTAGGCTTTCATTGAAATTTCTTTCTAAATCATACTGTATACCAGCACCAACCAGGGCTACTAGAATGGTCTTTTGCCTCAAAACAAAGGAAAAGTCCTTCTACCATTTGCACTACCTATCTCCACATTTTTGACAATTATATCCCTTTACTTATCACTGCCTCATTTGAATTTTCAACTATTTATAGCAACATTGCATTAAAAATCAAACACATAAAATAATTACCAGTATTAAATGTTAAAAACATAAAGCAATTACCAGCATATCCAGTTGCATATTTATGCCCCTTAATGTGTGGTTCATTTGTGTAAACCTTTATGTGTCCGTCTGCATAACTGGTTCCGTATTTGACACCTTCTCCATAGCTGTGTTTAGGAGGAGTTATGTGAGCGCTGCCCTTGACTACGATTTCTTTATACACGGGAGCTGTGGTAAAATGGTAGGAATGTGGAGGAGGTGTGGGCCTGTGGAACGAAAAAGAAAGAATTAGTTAAAATAATAGGTACAAAATGGATGAACCTCCTTCCGTAAGAAAGTTCAGACAGCAAACATAAAAAACTATATTCATTATATAGTCATTATAAAAAACGATTTCGTCAGGCGATAAACAATTAAAACATAGTACAGTTGCTCAAATCGTACAAATTTTCTTTTTGAGTTGTGAAACTTTAAAAGACTAAGTGTATTTTTTTTTTCAAATTTTGATGCACTTTAACATTCTAGCATTAGCCCTTCCAATAGCATGAAAAAAATGATCATATTTTGTTAAGAATACCTAGTAAGTAGGCCAGCATTGTCTGCAATAGATAAGGACAATAAATTGTTTAATCATTCAGAAGTAGCACCCTAGCCTCACCCCCCTCCTCTACAATTTGGAATCAAACACCCTATGGTTTACATGAAATACACCGCCAGCTCAGTCAATTCCAGCCGAGGACTGCAGTTTCGTGCTTATTAGCAGTCATCAGCCCGGCATAGGATTAACCGAGCTGGAGGTGGAAAACACCTTAAGGAAGCCAAGAGTGCCAAACAAATTCTGAATGCCCTATGGTTTGTTTTTTTTTTCTTTCATGGACTTCTACTTTTATAATGAGGAAATAATGGTCTTTTTGAAAATATTTCCTGTTTAACTGCTCCGAACACAATCGAATTTGGTATTTCACCTACTTTGAATTAACTTTTGCTGTTTCAAATGCGGCACTATAGTCAGAATTTTTAACCTTTTGATACACTTATCTAATTTAGCTTTATTAATTTAAAGAAAACTTAAATCGGTGTTGATTGATATCTTACTTTGTTTTCGTAGCACGCAGGAATTTGTAATTAGGATTTTTTTTCAGTATCTATTCTTATCACTATCCTTCATTTGAATTCTTGTCGTATGACTGAGTCAATTTTAAGACACAAAACAACAGTAAATAGTTAACTGGGTTCATGAAATCAAGAAAGTTTTGTTAGCTTTTTATCTTTTATTGTTGGTTAAATCAGAAGTACAGCAAAGTTTTAAATTAAACGCGCAATTTGCTTTTGAACGAATTTATCTTGAACAGATGGCAACACTAATACAAATATTCAATGTAATGGGTATTCCAATGCTTCTTAAAAATATTAAACTCATTTGAAATTCAATCAGTGACGACTGTCTTAAACACATCCAAAATTGTTCGCAGCTACAAATTTATGCATCTCAAGTTACGCAATTAAGAACACAAAGCAAAAGTTTAAAATACTTAGCTGCACTTCTAACGACTTCCATTCCTGAACATAGAAAGCGAAAGATTAACCTAATTCTTTCAGCCAAATACGCTAGAAGTTGTTCTTTGTTGTAAAATCTACGACAATGAAGGTTTACAAGTACAATAAGAATATTTATGATCTTTGTTAACATGTCATTAAAAAGGATTCATTAGTTTTACAAAAGGTTTCCTAACTTGGAAATGAATTGGACTTTTACGTATTAGAGTTTCAATTTACGAGCTATCTTTATTGCAGTAACAGGATCTGACCGAAATGCATACACTTCCGCAACGTTGTGCTCATGACGTTCATTAATTTGCTTATTAGATGTAACTGGAGAAATATAGAAATTATACGTCAATGCATGAGGATTGTAACTGGGATGTTCAAATAATGAAGCTTAATTTTAGAGTTTCTCCTGAACTTTCTGTTAAGTCAGATCTTAGTAATTTCACATACGCTCTTTTTTTTTTTAAATCCTTAGTATTTCTGATAAAACTGATCATCTGATTATTCCTACTGTTTCTTCTTTGGAATTCTTTACTTTCTGTTTAGCCATCTCATTTTTGTTTTCAAATGTTCTGTCTTTCGCATTTCTACTGTTTCAGATGATTCTTGATAATATGAGAATTACTATTACTCCTTTTTTTAAAAATTCTTTACTTCCTGACAAGCCAGTTCTTATTTGTTTTCATACGTTGTCTTTTGAAGGCTTATTATTTCTGATAATGCTGATAATATAATTGGTAATTACTGTAATTTTGTTTATCAAATTCATTACATTTTGACTATTTCTTTTCATACATTTTGTCTTTTGAATTGCCTATTATTCCTGAGAATTATGATAATGCGATAATTCCTGTAATATCTTTTCCGAATTTCCTATTTTCGGATAGGCAAACTCTTATTTGCTTACGTTGTTTCTTGAATGCTTATTATTTCTGACAATGCTGATAATATGATAATTCCTATAATTTCTTTGCATAGAACTCCTATAATTTCTTTTCTCGAATTCCTTACTTTCATACATTCCGTCTTTTGAATTCCTATATTTCTGATAATCCTGATAACATGACAATTGCTGTAATATCTTTTCGAATTCCCTCTGATACACCAACTACTATTTGTTTTCATACGTTCTGTCGTTTGAATTCCTTTTATTTCTGATTATTCAGACATTGTAATAATTCCTGCTATTTCTTCTAATTCCATACTTTCTGATAAGCCAACTCTTATTTGGTTTCATAAGTTCTAACTTTGTAATTCATATTACTTCTGATAATTCAGACAAAGGGATGACTCCTATAATTTTCTTTCTTTTTTTTTTTTGGATTTCTTTACTTTCTCGTAAACTAGCTCTGACGTGATTTCATACATTCTGCCTTTTTAATTCCTGTTTTTTTATTCCTTCTTATTTCCTTTATTTCTTCTGACGAGTTTCTTATATTCTGATAAGCCAACTCTTTTTTGGTTAGATACATTCTTGCATTTGATTTCCTATTATTTTGTTTCTTTTATCTGTTCATAAGAGTTATTTCTTAATGAAAAAATAGCTGCTATTGCTTATCTAAATTTCTATCTGATGTAAATCAGCAACTTCGAGCAACAACACATTTCAGTACGTTACAACGCTAGTTACAACTAAAAAAATTGTTAACAATAACGTTATTAGTGAAATAAAGAATAAGAATGCCATTTCAAATCCTTGCTCTTTCCACTACATCATCAAGACTTTGAATCAATGCTTTTCCATTCACAGCTAAATATTAAATTTCCTTTCGATCCAATACTAATGTATTTGTTGCTTAAACAATGCCTAACTAGAATAAAACGTAATTTAACTAAACAATACCGAGCGCTTTGACTGTAAATTACAGTACAATGCTTTATTTGCATAGTATTCCTAAACTATTTTCCATTCATTCACGGATTACGTATCTATTATAATTTGATGCATCTGTTTGCTTTTCCCACTCCTTTTTAAGAACCTTCTTGATAATGTCATGCTTATTTGAGCATATAATTCCTTTCATTTTATAGAATTCAGACAGTAGTCGTCTTGTAATAGAGACAAATGTTTAATCCGCTAGATTAGTCTGTGCAGTGATACTTATTTAGATGTTAAACTGCTTGAAATGAGCATTTTCTGAAACTGAAATAAGAAAGGAAATAGTTATACAGATTCCAGAATTGGAGTTGATAATCCTTTATTGTCTGGACCTATTTTAGCGCTAGTTGTATTAGATTAAAAAAAAACATTTTTCAGTTATGCTCATGCACTAAATTTTGTATTTGTGGTAGTTTTTCAGTTATGAAAATGAACTAATATTCTATGAAATTCAAAGGAATTTCCTACAATTTTATTTTCAAAAGATAAATGCATTTATTTATGCGATCATTTGAGAAATCTTGGAAACCAGACCAGTGACGTGAGATTTTAACTCGCATAACAGAAGAACTGTTTCAATAATTTGCTGCGTGTTTAGTTCTGAAACTGTTTGTTTTGATATTTTTTTCGTGTAGGTACAGTCCTGAAAAAAAAATATCTTTGGTCAAGCAAATTTGTTATTGAAATTTAAAAATCACAAGTGCAATGATATTAACGTGTATAAAAATTGAAAACTCATAAATGTCTGATTTTGCAGTTTTCTAACTCTCAAATTTGTACTTAAATTGCAGAAAAATGGATCCTTCAACGCGTTAGCTGCTATGCGCATTTATGAGGGAATCTCAATCAGGCTACGAGCTCAGTGCAAAAAGAAAGGACAATCTTTTTTTTTTTTTTAATACTAGGGGGCTCTGCCCCCTGCTCGCTAACGCTCACCAACCCCAGAAGATTGCTTCGCAATCTTATTTGATTCGCAAAGATTTAAATCGTCCATTAAAAAAAAAACAGATTAAGAACGCATTATGAGCTCCCTTTGGAACAAAAAGCACCCCTTCCCCGAGTTTCAAAATAATTTGTACCAACTTGCAGAGCCATAAGGGCTAGAAGGCTCCTAAGCATTGAAAAGTCGCTTTCATATTCGTGGTCTCTTAATATATTTTGCTCTTTATCTCGAAGCTTGAACTGAAACGAATCGAAAAGACGTAACTATGGCAAAGTCAAATAAAACATCAATAATTTAAATGGAAATGAGGTTTTTCGAACATGATTAAAACTGCTTGTAACTTTTTTTCTTTGGAAATAGAAGCTAAGTTTTCCGACCGTAGGTCGAGTTAGATCTGGTGTAAAAAAAACCCGCTCTTTCCAGTGGTGTCAAAAAGAAAACTGTGGAACAATTCTTTCTTTTTTTACGGATAGATTTAATGAAGAAAGTATTACCTAAATTTCAGCTAAGTCTAAAAAAGTTCGATCTAAAAACACAAATAACTCCCATATTATTTAACTTAGAGCATTGAAACAAATTGCGTAGAACGCGAAAAATTGTACCCTTTCCAACTATATACAATTTCACCCCTTTAATAAGCAATACAACCCAAATTCAAAATTATAGAATACTTCTCACTTTTTGGAAAAAAGTTTATTCTAACCAAATATAAGTGAAAATTAGGTATTTAAATGAACGTGCCACCTTTCTTAGACCTTAAAAGTGTGCATTTCATTTCAAATATACTCAATTAAAAATAACCTTACACAGAATAATCCAAAAGTTTATAGTGATGAAGATTTACATTGAGTCAAAAAATTAGAATATTCAAATTTAAGGAGGAAAAACCTTTTGGAAGAAACAATATCAATACTAGAGCGGGACATTTTTTGTTGGATTCAATGCTTTAATCTTTTCACATACAGATTCTACCACCTGTTTACATCAATCGTTTCTGACACTGTTTCCATACCCTCTTCAATGCGGCAACGACCGCGATTTTGTTGACCGGCACTTGGTCTTGAACCACTTTCTTTAGATTTGACAGAACCACAAATTCTTGATCGTATTAAGATTGGTAGAGTTGCTTGACCAGTTTAATACCGAAATTCCTCTTTGTGGTTCAAAACGATGGGTCGATTTAGAGACATGACACGGAGTAGAATCTTGTTGAAAAATAAAATGCGTCACTAAATGTGTAACTGCTGTGCCTCAGATGAAGCATCATGCAGTATTATTGATAAACAGTGGAAGTCACGCATTGTTTTATTTTAAGATATACATAATTTCTGAATTCCAGCACCCCCAAACCAAAAAGGGTGTGTCAAACTGGGGAGAACGTCTTGCACGCGATTTTTCATACGCTTTTCTTTTAAAACGTCAAACCCAAACACCTTTTTTTGATCACAGATATTTCAAAAAAAAAAAAAAAACAACAACCCATCACTGAATATAATACTTTTTCAACCTTGTTGCCCCTGTATGAGCTTCTCTTTGCTCCAGGAGAGTCGTTCACGTTTTTGCTTTGGTCTTTCTTCGTAGATCCGCAATTAAAACTGCAGTTTATGCAACCATCCAAGTGCAGTTAGCGCGGACAAGATAACTATACATTCTTTCCAACACTTATGGACGTAAGAAGCATTTTTCAACGATTATTTTGGGGGATTTACTTTAATTTGGGTTCATCTCTGCCAGGTGTTACAATTTTTCTACCTGGTTTACTTCGGCTACTTTTTAGTTGGTCTGTCCTTCTATATTCCTTAAAAATCTTACACACCATAGATTGTAAAACGTTCATTTGAATTGAGTTGGATAGTTTTTTTTCTAACTTTAAGAAATGATACAATATGTATCTTCGTATTTTTTCCTATTTATCACCTTGGCGACCCAAGTTTGAGCAATAAAAAACTTTTAAAAGAGCGTAACATTATCCGGGCACCAAGCTCCATACTTGTGACAAGTTATCGGTTAACAGGTATGCAAATATTTTCGCTACTTTTTAAAATTCACATTGAATGAATAGATTATTCTAATTTTTTGACCGATCTAAAAAATCTATCTATTTTCCCAATATGTTAATGATCCATAAGTTGTAAAAATAATATCTGAAAAGTGGTTTAAATTGATTTACTCATTCATGAATAACGAGTTTTACTCTTTTTAATTTACATGCGTTAATGTTTCCCGACTCAGGGGCAAGTTTTATTCAAACAGTTCTGATATTCTGTTACTTTGAATTTGGGTTGTAATAGACTATTTAAACGAAACTTGAGCTTAAAAATTTAATTACAAAAAAAGCTAATTCGAGTTTTTAAAAATAAAACCCCAGATGCAAAACACCGGGACTCAAAAGTAATTTTATACAAAATTTCAAGACTGTATGTGCTATTGAGTCTCCTGGATGCAGGTCCGCCACAGAATTCCTTTCAAAATTTTCTTTCTTACTTTTTTAAATATAAAGAGATAAATAAATTTCAAAACAATCAACTAGGTTTATTAAAAGTAGGGTTTGTGTACATTAAGGATAAAATGAGCAATGTAATTTAATTATCTCTTATCGAATTTTATACTGTCAGTCACCGAAGAAATAAAGCGGAATGAATCAGAAGTTCAGTTTTAACTTACTAGTGGCTGATGTAGTAGCATACATGTTAAACAATGCAAAAAAAAAAACTACCCATTTCTAACTGAAATTATGCTTATCCGCATTATTATTATAAAATCTATGTAGTATTTCGTTTGTCCCTGATTTCCGTAGCGTTTATTTTATTATCATCAGTCCCTTAATTCAGGAGTTATATTCTTTATGAAAGTTATTCCACAGTCGTGCAGCATTATGATAACGATAAAGTAGTTGAAAAAATATTGATACTTGTGACATGCAGCGCACATATATATATATATATATATATATATATATATATATATATATATATATATATATATATATATATATATATATATATTTATTTATTTATTTACGCATAGTTATGAGCGTATATTTAGTAAAATTAAATTAAATTACAATCACTTCAATCATCTGTTTTTGTAAAAATAAATAAGTAAATAAATGAAGAACATTTTCAAAAATCAAAACATATTAAACAATAACATTTTTGTTGGATGAAAAAGTAATAGTTTTTGAAACAAATTATAAAATGCAGGTTGTAGGTTATGAGTATAAACAGTGTGTTTAATAACTGGTGTAAAAAGTGTTCAAATCGGACTTTTCTTTTAAACGTTTGAGTGAAGGCGAGAGAAAGCGAAACAGTCATTTAAATAACCATTTCACTACCACAGACTATACGTTTTGAACAGTAAAATAATTACAATTTGTATATAAATTATTTTTTTTACTTAAATTCCTAATTTATAAATACCTATTCTTCGCATACGTAATGTTATTTTAATTAAAAGATACTTTCCCATCGGTTAATCGTCAATATTTGACCGATGACAAATTTAGCAATGTGGTTGACAGCCGATCTCTGCCGATCAATCGATAAATAGTCCCAACTACGCCACAAAATGCGAGAGAGAAAAAAAGAGTAAAATATGTAAATGGAAAACAATCGGACAATGCAAAATCAAACAAAAAATAATCAGAACAGAAAATTTAAACAGGAGATTGCAATGCTTATACACTTGGTACAGTTTTAACGTTCTTGTAATTTGCATATAAATACCGGTTAAATATCATTATTTATCATCAGGGGAGAGAATTTTCCCTTGTTGACGAATTTTTTTTTATTTATCGTTATGATTATTTTTAAAAAAATATCCATCACAACTTCTGTGTTCCATTTTCGATGTTCCCGCCTGAATGCCGCCTTCTTTAAAAATGAAGTAAAAAATTTTGATTCTATCTTTGAAAACTCTGAAATTCTCTGTGGCAGTCAATAAAATGTTTTTAAAGAAGGTAAATTTAGTGGAATAAGATAAGTGGAATCTTTTGTCAACATTTATGTCATTTTTTTGTTTGGCTGTTCGTATTTCGGCAATGGGGTTGTTTCCTTCAGTCAAAAGTACTACTTTTAGTCACTAAAATTGATAGAATGAGCAAAAAAAAAAAAAAAAAACATAGACCCAGAAAATATTTTTATTTTCCCAGCAGTTATTTTTAATTATTTTTAAATGCCTGATTTTTCAGACAAGGTGTGGTCTTGATGACGTCACAAATGATGCATTTTTGGCGCATCTTTCTACCACGTTCTACGTTATGATAATCAACTAGCGAATCAAATATTGCTCGCTGCACTTGCTATTAACCATATCGTTGCCAATACACGTGAGTAAAGATGCGAATTAAATATTTTGCTCTGTGAATGGCAACACTAAATGGCATTTCATTATTTGTGATGTCATCGGCAAGATTTGTTAACAATGAAAGCGGACTGATTAAAGTGATTTTTTAAAAATATCAAACTTAAATAAATAATTTAAAAAATGGTCAGATCCTATGTTTTTAAGCATGCTCTTTCAGAAAAAAATACTTTTAAAATTTTGGAAACGACTCCATTCAAAAATGCATTTTGTCCCGAATTAGTCGATGAAAATTCTCAATATTCCCAACACCAAACCTGCTTTTCAGTGATATTTCGACACTTTCCAATTTTCTTGGACTAATTTTAAGTATTAACCATGCTTACTCATGTTAAAAACTCATGAAATATTCCATAGAGTAAACAATTATTTTTGCCGAGTTTCCATCCTCACATTTATGTATCAGAAATTAAAAAGAACTAATCAGTATTTGAGAGGCGCGATATTTGTTTGGTCTAAAAGCAGTTTTCTAACCCCCATGAGATTTTTAACAATATGTATTCAAACAAACAATTTTCCAACTAAATCGAAGCTTGTTCCGCTAACATAGCCATTTGAAGTTTCCCAAGTGATATTAAATTTACGAGCATTCCATGGACGGTGTTTGTTTACTTTTAAGCAACGCGATTCAAAATCTACCATGAATGGAGTTTCAAATCTCCAAGTAAAAATAATTATATTTTAATAAAGCGTCTTTACAAATTAAATTTCATGTTTTCCTTTTGAGTTAAGTTGCCGTTTTGATATTTTAAATCGAAAATTTTCCAATCCATGTTTTATTTAATATCCCGAGAGTTTAGTTGTTTACTAGATGATAATAAACAGCGTTGGTGCTGATAATTTGAAAAAGAATTTTTAAGTTGGTATGTGTTACATAGCATAAAATGTGAGTAAAAAAAATAAATGCAGGTGTTAGCAAATACCCTTGAGTAAATGTTTGACAAATCGATCATCAATGTAAATAATCTCTTGGTACTGCCAGCCACTTTATATTTAATGCTGCTAAATAATTTGCAATTTGCTATGCGCACCAAATATCCGTGCAAATGAATGTTATCTGAAAAAGAAAATCATTTGAAGAGCATTTTATACAGTTTGTCTGAATAGGTTTTGAAGCTTAAGTTAAAGTATAAATGAAAGGAGTCTACTTAATTATCTTTTGCTGTAGTTTACTGTTGCATACAAGTTAGTGTTCTGAAAAATTAAATGACATTTTATGGTTATAAAATGTGATTTCATGCCTAATTCAGAAATATGAACAAGATTTACTTTTACTCTTTTTAGATTATAATTTAGAGTTTAATTTATAGTGTTTTATGAACATTCTCGTTATATTTGGCATACTAACTATTTTAATGCAATTCCAATTAGTGGCACACACACATGAGGCGCTTACCATCTGTACTTTCCATTCTTTGGGAGAAAATATATAACGAAAAAATATTTCTGTTATATCTTCAGTAGAAGACAACAAAAATAAAGTAATATTTTGGGGGGGGGGGGAAAAAAAAAAAAAAAAAAAAACTAAACGCCATAGGGATTTTAGCGGCAGCAAAAAAATGTAACAAAAAAAGAGGGGGAAAAAAGTACAAACTTTTCTAAGGCTTGTTTTTAGAGCATATGAGAGGTAATTGATGCAAATTTAGCAGCTGAACTCACGTTTTTCTTAAGATTTTGATGAATTAGGTACACAATAACTATCCCTAAAGAAACACCTAGAAATGAATAAGCCTTTCATTATTTACCCCATAGTATTTTGAGATGTCAAAAACTTTGGTAATAATCTCATTAAGCAAGTTTAAACAATTGATTTACTTATATCTAAACAATGAACTACATAAACTAAAAGTTATTGTTTGTGCTAAATAATGTTTCGTAAACAGATATATACGAAGCAAAACAAATAATTATGATATGAAAATTTTGACATTTCTGCTTTTTTTAATTTCTAGCTTTGGTTCCTAAATTGGAAAATAAAATAAATGAATGAACCATAAAAATCGGGGGTGAGCAGGGAGTCGCCCTCTTCCCCCTCCCCCCGAATCGCCGCCATTGCATCCCAAGAGAAAATAAGATATAAATAAAGACAAAATGGTGTAGGTTTTTCTCATGCATAAACAAAATGTTTCCATCTGTATTACATGTCAATTGTAGCAAAAAATATAATTTCTTTACATAAGAAAAATAGCACCGATTACAACATTTATCATTTGTTGAACGCTTATTACAATGCGTTACGTATATGTGTGTTTCAGTTGTAATTTATTATTAAAAAAACGCAATTGTAATAATAAACACATTTGTAATTTCCGTTTCTTATTTTCTTAATCAAGACATCTTACATTTCCAACACGAAAAATGTAAACTGGAATAAATTATTTTTGCGTAAACGATTTTTTAGATTGTCTTTCGAGAACGTTTTTGTTGGAACTGAAAAATATTTGCATTCCTCGCAGCTAATGAATAATTCAAAGACATGCGGGGGAACACGCTGGAATAAATTGCATATTTGTATTTCAGTAAACAAATAGGTGAATTATTTTTTGAATTTTTAGCTTTGGAGTTTCAGTTAAGAGAAATACTTTGCTCTCAAATACATTGTCGAATGTTTGGCTTAGGATCAATATTTTTTTCGAATTATTTCTCCGTTTATGAATCTTCCGTTGGATGAAACTCTAAAAATAATTTTTCAATTAATATTCAATCAATAGAACACTTGGGATTACAGTTGCGTAAAATAACAATTTATGTGCTGCATTTTTAAAAGCCAATATATCTGGTAAATTATGTAAATAGCGTTTGAGAAAAAATCCAATTCGTAATGTTTGTTTGATTAGAACTGATGTGAAGAGAGATTCAATGTATTTTCGCTGGGTAATGTTTACAAAAAATATATTTCAGTCGAACTAAAATAGCTGCAATCATCTAAGTAATAAATGATCCTATTAAAAAAACACGTTTTATATAAAACATTTTTAATGACTTTCTGCATTTTGAATGTTATGAAAATATTTTGTTGATATTTAGCTTCGAGAAAAGTTTCAAGGAACGCAAATATTTATGGAATAAGGCTTTCATAAATGAGCTATCGTTTTAATTGTATCAAAAAGGTTTTAATGCTTTATTTAAATTTAAGTAAATTTTGCCAGGAATTTAAAAAATATGTTTTGAAATAGCTATGGCAAAACAGCCATTCATAAATAAATCATTAAAACTGTTTTCAATAAGATTGTTCTACACGTGTTTATCTCCTTGATGTAAGACTTTGGAAAATATCATTCAAAAGGTATCCACGTTCTTTAAAAACTTTAACTTTTTTAAAAATCCTGATTACATTTGTGGTAAAAGATTTCGGTGATTAACGTATACTTATTACATGGCTTAATTTGCATCAAGAGCTACACTTGGCACTTCTTTTCAATTTTATGCAAATTTTAACACTTAAGGCAAATTTCAGGTTATTTACACCCCAAAAATAATATGTGGGGACCATAGGACATTTTCACTTCTTTTGGTAGAAATTAAGTACTAATTTAGAGCACGATTGTTCCATAAATTTACTATATTAATTGCTGTGAAAAATCGCAAACGGGTGACAAAAGTGTCAATGTTGAAGTCTCATTTTCCAATTATTTTAAATTTTCTCTGAACAAACATGTTAATGCGCACAGACGATCTATAAAAATACTTTTATTCAGAAATTATCGATTTTTATTTAAACTACATTTGAGTGAGCAGATGAGTTTTGGGTATAAATTCTTTTTCAATGAGACAGTATATTTACTGGAATGACAATAGACGATGGTGGGAAGGATAATGTAAATACTTGAGAAAATTCTAGATCCATTTCTAACTGTAAATATGCGGATATATAATTATTGTGTTTACTAAATGTTGGAAAGATTTCTTCAACAACATGAAACACTTTACAATATACAACAAAATTCCAGTAAATTCTAGGGTTACAGTGTGAAGAAATAAACTCTAATGAATTCACAGGTCAGCTTAGAAAGATAAAAGTTGCTGTGAGTTCATTTCATTACCAAATTCAGTCCACATCTTGAAAAGAAAAACTGAAATGAAGTCATAATTACTATTATGGTTGGAATTAATTCACCAGCCCTTTAATAAAAAACAAAGCTCTAATGATTTTCCGAGACCATTAAAATAACTAAATCAAAAATGAAACGACGACCATTTATAACGTTCGTTGAACTATGCTGCAAAAGAAAACAATAATAATAATTATGATGATAGTAAAAATAATGATAGTAAACGTGAACTAAAGCTAAACTCAAGATGTTATGAAAAGAAAAATTTTTATTAAACTTTCGGCATGACATATATTTAAATACATGTATAAGCTCATTATAAAAAATAAAATTGAAATTGAAGTTTAGGAAGGTATATAAGGGACTATATTCTAAAGAATTTGCGAGATACAAATGAAAAGAAAGAAGGAAATTCTAATGCTCAGAACTATTAGAAAAAATTGAGCTGCTGAGAATTTCAAAGAAACAATGTTTTAAAATAAGAGATTGTGAAAATTTCAAGAAAAACAAGCGGTAGTTCTTTTAGTGAAAACGAAATCAAATCAAAATATGATCTTGAATGAACATTGTTTCTCTACCGATGGCCCACAAACTAGTCTTGGATAGAAATATTTTAATGATCTTTGAACTGCTTTTATATTTATTACCTATTTTTACAACCTTCAAATATATTATTACTCGTTTTTTAATACCAATTAAAACGCATGCAACTGAGAAAAAACAAAAATATTCTGACCATGCAAAGTTTTCTATTCTATTTGCAAAAAGAACTGGCAAATCTCAAACTATATCGTATCTACCTCACTAAGGATCTACAAGATATTTTGGCTAGAGTTTTTTTCAGTAACTATAGTTTGGGATTATTTTTGAAATATTTTATTCTCTCTCTTTGTCGAGGCATCTTGAGCAGAATCCTTTCTTAAAAAATGATCGTGGATTTAAAATACATTGTCGTTACATAGATGGACTTTGTTTTTAGTGAAAATGAGCTTAAAAATTCTTAAAAGGCCCGCAGTATCCAGTTACATTGAGAAACAATGATTTGAAATACGAGTTTGTTAAACTGTATTCAGATATTTTTTTGGAAAATATTTTCAGGAAATTGAATGCATTTATTTTCAACTAGCGCGGTACCCGCACGGCTTTGCTCGTTGTAGAAAATTAAAAGGTCTTTTGTTTCGCCTGTATATTTACTAATAATGGGTGATGAATTTCTCGCCAATATGCTATGTTCACTTGCTCGTTCATGGTCGCATATGGTGATTTGTTCCTCCACTTTATGGTAATTTGCTAATCCACGTTTTGGTAATTTGTTCGTCCACGTTATGATACTTTGCTCGGTAAAATGTTCTTAAAATTGGAATAGAACAGAAAAAAAAAGAAATCGAATTTTCGAAAAATCGCTTCGAGGTGCTCACCTGTATGCTACGAACTAATTTCGTGCCGAAGTTCATGAAAATCGGCCGAACGGTCTAGGCGCTACGCGCGTAGCAGACATCCAGACAGAGATCCAGAGACACAGACTTTCAGCTTTATTATTAATAAAGAATAGTATAACTCTATTATTGCATGATAAACATTGTAATTATTTTACTTACTTATGGTTGGAATGTATTGATATTTTTATCGATACAGGAAAGAGCAGAGGCAGTAAGAAAGCCTTGCAGTTTGTGAGCAAGGAGCAGATAAAAAACAGCACGAGTCTTTTTTCTTTCATGTTCATAACAACCTGAAAACAAAAGTTAAAAATATATTGACTATAATTTAATACTAAGTAAAGCTTACCTTACATATATTTCATTAAAACTGCATAAAGCTTCGCTAGCAAAATATAAATTTCATACTATTTATTGAAAGACATATGATCTTATCGGTACGCACAGTGTAGATGCACATGTATATATGTATATGCATGCTAACGGTTTATCATTTTATACTTTCTTATTAAGTACTAATATGGGTATCTGTTCTTTAAATGAATAAAATAATTTATTTTTAGTTCTTTGTCCACTTTTTGAATTTTGGTATACATTGTTACAATAAATCTTTTGCAGAATGACTGTTTTATCTGCTATTTTTTTTTTATCTCAGTAAATGTTATTGTAAAACTATAATTATTTAGGTTTGGAAAATGTTTTCAAAGAAAAAAAATTTACTTTCGTGACAGTCATTTTGACTAATTTTGAGAATTGACTTAGAATTAGTCGAAAAAAGTCGAAAGTTAGTCTTTGGATTGGAAAAAAAACGAAAAACTAGATTGGTCTGCATTCTCCTGGCAAAGTTATGAAATGAGTTTTCTGCATTTTCTACTCTTTGTTTTGCGAAAATTTTTTTATATGGATGTAATAATTATTATTTCTTTGTTTTGGATAACCCCCCTATGCAACATGCGAAAAAAACTATCGTTACACAGTTCATTGCCTCCTTTGTTATTGCTGAAATTAGCGTTAAGGAGTTATTTTTTGAGTTGTTTAAATCCTTTTTTCTGCAATTTGTATTTTATGCAATATTTTATTGATAGAAAATTTGTAACGAGGAGTTTTACAAAATTTAGGAATTTATTTTTCGGGCTGAAAATTTTACCGAAAAAAATTTCTTTCGCAGATCTTAATTCTGACGTGGCTTAAATGTATCCAGATGCCCTAAATGACAGGATAACTTTGAAACAGGCTAGTAGTTCATTTTATATGGATGTAATAATTATTATTTCTTTGTTTTGGATAACCCCCCTATGCAACACTTTAGGAATGCTTCTTTCCGTTCGTACCAACAAATACATTACAGCTAATTAAACATGAGACGGCAATTTAAAGTAGAGAAATTGTAGCTTAAAGCTGCTCTGACTAACTGCACTGCGGAGTCGATGGCAAAACGACAGCCTCTGATTCATGGAATTTTAAAGTCTCCAACTCCGACTCTTTTACTTCAAAACCAGTCTGACTTTTGCCTCGTTGAATTGGAAAAGCTGTGGACTCGGGCGGGGGGGGGGGGATGGGCCGACTCTTACACTTAAATAAGAAAAAGAAAAAAAAAGCCTGCTGTTAACCAAAAAATTTCTAGGAAACAGGGCTTCTATGAAGGTTTCTAACAGCTCCTTCTTAAGTATCCTTACTTTCGATGAAGCTGTACCGTTACAATGTTACTCAAGGAGAAGTTGTATCGTTACGATGCTACTTGAGGAGAAGTTGTATCGTTGCAATGCTACCCCGAGTAGCATCAACTCATCGGCCGATCATCGGCCGTTCATCGAAATCCGATCAAACTTTGATCGGCCGATGATCGGTCGATGATCGGATTCCGATGAGTTTTCATAGGAAATTGCTCCAATATGTCTCATCGGCAATAGTAGAATCCGATCATCGGAATTCGATGAATTTTGCTCCCTATACCAATGAGATTTGGAGCAATATACGAGCAGTGCTGTTCCGAGGCGATGAATTTTGGATGAAAATACGATGAGATTTGGAGCAATATACGAGCAGTGCTGTTTCGAGGCGATGAATTTAGGATGAAAATACGATGAGATTTGGAGCAATATACGAGCAGTGCTGTTTCGAGGCGATGAATTTAGGATGAAAATACGATGAGAAGTAGTAACAACTGCGATATAGGGGGAAGTAGGAGGAAAAAAAATTAACAGTGGGAAGGGGGGTTCGCCATCTTGGATGATCACGTGACCCTTCCGCCATCTTGAAACCTTTCAGGAGGGGTATTTTTGGATGATGTCATTTGGGACAATTATTTTATATATTTTGTTTTCTTTTAATAACTTGTTTATTTAATTTCTAATTTATCAACTTTTGACGAACTCATGAGCTCAAACGAAGTCGCTTTAGCCAGGAATCGAACACTAGACCTCTGGAATACGAGATTCGTATGCTAACCACTGGACAAGTAATGCTCTTTCCTAGGAGGAAAATAATGTATTAAATGGAAAATCATTTCTGGCGCCATCTATCGGGTGGCAAGGCCATGACAGATTTCTGAACGAAAAAGTGAGAACTTTATTCAGTGAATATACTTGTGACGCCAGCTAGTGAAGAGTCGGAGTCGATCATTTTGCCCGCAAACCGAGTCGGAGTCGGCAATTTTGGGAGTCAAATTGAACGGAGTGGAATTGTTTTGGAGATAGAGAAAAATCATTCAAGAGTCGGAGTCTCATTTTGTTCGCAATTCCAGTGAGGTAATAGGGGTTGGAATCGTGGAGTTAAAGTTGAATTGATTTTGCAGCAAATCGGAGTACCCTTTCAAAATCAAGGAGTCGGATTCGGAGTCAGTCTCAGTCATTTTTCCTCCGATTTTCAACCCTGAATGTTGATCCGTATAGCCTTACGTTTGATCAATGACACTATCAATTGTCGGATATTCGAATAATAAAATTTATCCTATTTTAACAGTTGGGAGATTTCCAAAAATTTTAGATTGGGAAAATTTTTATCGGAAAATTTAAACAACCTACTTTTTTAAGATGAAATGTAACTCGGCAAATTTTCATCGGAAAATTTGATCGTTACGATCTCTCTTTCCGATGAAATGTAGCTCGGCAAATTTTCATCGGAAAATTTGATCGTTAAGATCTCTTTTTCCGATGAAATGTAGCTCAGCAAATTTTCATCGGAAAATTTGATCGTTACGATCTCTTTTTCCGATGAAATGCAGCTCGGCAAATTTTCATCGGAAAATTTGATCGTTACGATTTTGTTTTTCGATGAAATTTCGCTCGGAAAATTTTCATCGGAAAATTTGATCGTTGCGATCTCTTTTTCCGATGAAATGCAGCTCGGCAAATTTCATCGGAAAATTTGATCGTTACGATCTCTTTTTCCGATGAAATGCAGCTCGGCAAATTTTCATCGGAAAATTTGATCGTTACGATCTCTTTTTCCGATGAAATGCAGCTCGGCAAATTTTCATCGGAAAATTTGATCGTTACGATATCATTTTTCGATGAAATGTAGCTCGGCAAATTTTCATCGGAAAATTTGATCGTAAGGATATAGTTTTCCGATAAAAAACAGCTCATCGAAAACCGTTCTCGGATTCTGATCGCAACGATATCAGCGTGCATTACGCGATGAGTTTAGGAGGAGTCGATGATCGACCGAGCAAAATCCGATGAGTTGATGCTACCTGGGACTTAAGATGAAGCTGTACCGTTACCATGTTGCTTAAAAAGAAGCTGTACCATTGCAATATTACTTAAGAAGAAGTTGGATCGTTACTAAAAGCTTTTATGGAAGGCAAATGTCCTAGAGATTTTCTAATAAACAAGCAGTATTCTTTTACACTTTGGAATTAAGCAGCCTCTATTCATTTACCCGCCGTGACTGCAAAACTTCGACGCCGTCGTAGTCTTGGTGATAAGCCTTCAGTCCGATCGGGAAAAGTTGTGCCTCTACCATTTTTGTTAAGGACCGATAAGGTTCTTTAGATTGAATACGTTACCTTGGAATTTAAGAAACTAGCGAAAGAGGTAAAACATTTTAATTTTGTGCGGTAAGGCAATTCTCATTGACGGGTCACATCCTACGTAAGTGGGTGGGTCTTGGTCTTACTTCTTTCAGCAGCCATTGTTCAGAGATAACAACGCCCCCGATAATTAATTTTATTTGAAAATAGGCTCAAATAGGGTTGCAATAAAGAATGCAAGTCATTTTTTTTTGCCAACTGAATGCTGTTATTGCCGCAACTTAAACCTTTCAGGTCTATATAATCACATAAAGAAAATATAATAGGAGTAATTTCTTTTTCATATCGCCAAAATGTTGCTTAACTCCAAAATATGGCACGTGTTCTTTCTTCCTTGCCTACTTATTTCAAGGAATGGACCCGTTTTCTCAAATGATTTACAAGGGTCATTTGTTCGCGGTCGGACTATATAACCTATCGGTACAGACATTTAAGATAACAAATAACGATTTTTACCATTCTTTTATTCGCATATGAAAGATTTAAGTTAGTTGCTATTAATTTTTTCTTTGTATCACGATTCATATTCTTTGCCATAAGGAAATAATTTTATTTGCGTTTTTTACTTTCAAAAAATCCAAACTCCATTAACATTCGAAACGAATTATTAGTTCTCAAACTGAAGAGATCTTTTTCAATATAACAAAATATTCTTCAATATTTAAGCTCTCTGAATTTACTACGTCACTTCCTAGTAAAGTAGACTGTTCATTGAAATACAAAATCCGATTAAAGCAGAGAGAAAATTTGACGTTATCCATCTTCAAAATCGCTGTTATTAAAGTTACATTTTTAAACGAAAGGATTTTAGAACTTCATGATTGTTGAATGGGGAAAATACTCACAGGATGCATTAAAGCTTTATTCTCAGTTGATGCAATCTCTTTGAATTTTAAAGCAGATTTATTTGAAATTCAAAAGGATGCAATAATTGAGTTGCTGGGCTCTGGTTGCGTATAAAATTAGGCCACGCCATTTTACATTATTCTTTTTATAGACTGGCTTTGTGCAATTAAATCTAACTTCAGTTCCATTTTATCCATAACTTTGTAGTAGCATGACGACATTTGAGTGCACATTGCATTGGTAAATATGTAAGGCAATATTATAATATTTCATAAAATAAAATAAAAAGTTTTAAATATGTCGAGTTGAAATCAATCTTAATTTGATCTCAAATTCTACTTAATGTACACTTTATGGCGATTGGAAATGTTGTTTACGTTTAATGTTAACCGGAAGGAAAGTATTTTCATTTAAGCAAAAAAAAAAGAGTCAATTTTATCGCCGAAATAAAGTGTATGTCTCAATAATTCAATAATTTTCTTTTACTACGTTTGACTAGTTCAAATTTGTTTAACTAGCTTACTAATCTACATTACCGATTACGTTTTCCAAAAGCTTTCTCCTTGCCATTGGGAGCAAGAAGCTGTGAACCGAGTTTACAAGCTTTTATTTTAGAATAGCGTCATTTAAATCAGAATTTATTGTAAATATTTGATAATTGCTTTAATCCTTTTACTCGAATACTTGCCCAGTCGTTGTTATCTACTTTAGTTAGATGTGTAATATGGGTTAGGTTTAAAAAAAACTATAACCGAATGAGTATGGTCAGTCGGGTAGTTAAACGACTTTTGCATTACAGAAGAAAACCAAAAGTGTTTTTTTAAAAGCTAAATGAGTTCTGCTGTTTACTATTGGTTTTACTTTATTTTGTTTCAAAAAAATCTGTGGCAATAATTAGTTTATTCTCAGTCCTCTTGTAAGTTGTATAGTAAAAGCAGCATGTGCTTTGGTCTGTTAGAATTTTGTCCATGGTTTTGTTTTAATTGAACTCTTTTTTTTTTTTTTCAAAGTTTAACGAAACTGTTTTGGTTTTAATTGTGGCAAGGAGGTAACTCATTCAAATATTTCCCCCGCTATAAGTGGGAGTCTTTGTTACTATTAATAAAGCGAAAGTTTTTTTGTCTGGATATCAGGATCTCTCTCTCTGTCAGGATCTTTGTGACGCGCATAGCGCCTAGACCGTCCAGTCTATTTTCATGAAATTTGGCACAAAATTATTTTGTAGCATGGGAGTGTGCACCTCGAAGTGATTTTTCGAAAATTCGATTTTTTTTCTATTCCAATTTTAAGAGCATTTTATCGAGCAAATTATCACAACGTGGACGAACAAATTACCATAACGTGGACTAGCAAATTACCGCAGCGTGGACGAGTATACTACCATATGTGACCATGAGCGAGCAAAATGGCGAGAAATTCATCATCCATTATTTGTAAATATGCAGGCGAACCAAATGACCTCTTCATTTTCTGCTTCGGGCAAAGCTGTGCGGGTACCACTAGTAATAAAGGAGCTTATATGAAAAGTTATGAATGTAATTTGTATATAGATGGAACCCTATGAGAACTGATGTGGATTAGATTTTGGAGGAAATCGCTTTTAGTAAATGACGTAATCGAACTTTTTTTCTCTTTTGAAGTATCTCAAAAAGGAAAGCAAGGGACCGGACAACATTTTTTTTAGTTGGAATTAAGATGTACCCAATCGGAACACGTGATAGTTAGTTTTAAATTTAGTTTTTACTTCCGGTCAATAAAAGAGAAAGCCTTCGATTATTTTAATATTCGAACTATTTATATGCAGGGTCAGATAAAATCCCTGGCTCCATGTCTCGCGGCAACTATAAAACTGCTTTGGCAACTAGTCCTTTCAGAAAAAAAAAAAAAAAAAAAAAAAAACATTTAATTTTCCTATAAACTCTGAGAAGTAATTTGTCGGATGCCTAAGTTTTTTTCCTGGCTGCTAAATTTCAGGTTTTTATTGATGTCTTTTTATATGTAAACTAGATAAGGAGTAGACTGTAGAACAGTGGTTCTTAACCTTTTTACTACAGAGGACCATTTGGTACCTTTCGGAATCCAAAACTAATAACATACGATATAAATAATATTTTCAAAATTATAATATTAGGTGAAATAAGATGACGCCAAAAGTTTTCTTTAACAATTTTTTTTTGCAACTATAAAAATAATACAGATTAATTTTTAATTAACTGTTCGCGGACCACAGGTTGAGAATCAGCAGAATGTTCCTGTTTGCAGAAATGAATTTTTGAGGTATTTGAAGAAACGCGTTTTGGATTCAACACGAACAGTAGGGAAATGTTGGATCCAGAGTTTTGGTTGTGTTTTTTACTTCCTTTTACGAAGTAAACGGAAGTATTGTATTCGCGAAAAAATATTCACACAAAAATCGGCCTTAATTTTCATTTTGCTCGCCCTCGAATGAATACTGAGTTTTTTTTTTTCAACCCGACCACACGTGGATACATGTCTAAGAACGTATAGATACCCGAAATATCCATTTTGATGATCCCCGAATTGATGACAACGAGTTTTCTCGCGACTTCTGTATGTAGGTATGTTCGTATGTGCGTATGTATCTCGCAAAACTCAAAAACGATATGCCCTAGAAAGTTGAAATTTGTTACGTAGACTTCTAGTGGTGTCTAATTGTGCACCTTCCCTTTTGGTTGCATGCGGACGTTTTATTGGATGTTCCTTTTACACCTTTTTGGTGGGGAACCATTATTAATTTGAATGCAAACTCAAGTGGTGTTATATTTTGGCAAACACTTGGCGATATATCGCCAAGCTTTTGGTCTCCAAGTTTTATCGCCAACTTGGCGACAAATTTGGCGTTTTTTTTAAAAAAAAAATCTGGTTTTATTTTGGCTACTATTGGCGATATTTAGAGAGTTAACCATTAAATCATATTAAAATGTCCAATATTGGGAATATTAATCTGTATAAGACGTTTTTTTGCTTCAGTTCGCTACAAACTTGGGATAAAAATATTTAAAGTATTTCGTTGCTTACTCCAAGGCACTATTATCATTAAATTGGCGTAAAAAGAAGTCATGTGATACACACATCAGCTCGTTTTTGCAATGGAAACCAAATAAACAAGCTTGTGTGATGAAGCTAACGTACAATAGGTGACAACAATGCTAAAAGAAGAAAAATGAAATATTTCCACTGCCCTTTACTTGCAGACGGCAGCATTGATGTACATAGTAGTCGTGCACTACCACCAGCATGTACTAATTTTTAAAAAAATAAATCTCCATGTTATTTTAAGCGCAAGCATTGTTAAACCTGTGTTATTTCATGAATCACTGAATTTTCAAACGTTACCTGACATTAAGACCATTTTAATATTGAGATAGTATCTAACTAAATACCATTAGTAAAACTAAACGTATTTACATTCTGACAAATTGCACTTAGAACCGATTACTTGTTCGAAATGAAGTTTTCATTCCATTCTCTATCTATTCCTTTTGATGAGGTAATGCTACTGTTCCCCTGAAGTTATTATCCTAATAGCGATGTTCGCTGCATTATTAGGAAAGCAATCATTCAAGTGCGATGTGCAGGGATTTGCAGTGGCCAGCTTTAAAAGCTGAGACTTTAATCTCAAACTAGAGGCGTAGTGACATGTAAAGGACTTTGGATTATTGTTTGACTAATAAAGGGTGTTGACTTTGTACGTTGGGTTTATAAGGTTATGTGTTATGGAGTTTGATTAAATATGATAGGTTAGGAGTGTGATATTAACGAAAACATGTGCTGTTGAAAACTTAGTAAATAATGAATAAATATTTAAAAAAAAAGAAAAATCAATAAAATTTTGATTCTTTGACATTTTGAACTCAAATTTTGTTTTTCACAAAATTTGAGTACATTTACGAGTACGAGTGTGTATGCGTGTGCAGGCGTATGTAGACGTGTGTGTGCTCATCATCGCCTCAGAGCAACCATAAGATATCTAACCCAAGAAGCAACAATAAGATATCCTACAGTTGTTCTGAGGTGACGATATGTGTGTTGGCATATTTGTGTGTGTGAGCGTGTGTGTGTACGTAGGCACGTATGTTTGCGTGTGTATACTGCCGTGGTAAAGGGCAGTATCTGCAGATTTTTCGATTTTCATTTTTTTGCATTTTTAAAATCTTCATTAATATAGTGTTATGGTACAAACATTTTTATTTGACTGACGCAGAGAAAAAAGCATTTTTTTTATCAGTGGTAATTAGCAGTAACTACTTTTTTAGCAACATTTTGCTGGAAGTCGGCAGTATGTGCTTACTGCTCTTTACCTGCCCATGGAAGAAAGAAAACTTTCTCCCGTGGTCTGGTAAACGTGGTAAACGGCAGTAACTGCTTTTGTCGCTACATTTTTCAGGTAATTGGCAGAATGTACTTACTGCTCTTTACCTGCCCACGGCAGAACGGAAACTTTCTCCCGTGGGCAGGCAAATGGCAGTAACTGCAAATTTTTTTGGTTTTTCATGAACTTTTTTGCCTATGATCGTTCTGCCGTGGGAGGGTAAATGACAGTAACTGCAATTTTTTCCATTTGCTTTCTTTTTTTTTGGGGGGGGGGGGGATTTTTTAAATCTATATTTCTTCAGTTTTATGGTGCAAACATGTCAATTTGGTTAGCGCTAAATAAAAGCATTTTTTTAAAATCAGTGGTTATTAGCAGTAACTGCAAATAATCAGCAGTATGTACTTACGGCTCTATACCTGCCCATAACCATTGTCCGGAGAATGGAACATTAATGAATCGCCGCCAAAACTTGCAAAAAGACGCATAAACGGTTTTCGCGATTTCTTTTTAAGTCAACTAAGAGCAAGCAGTAACGCCCCGATGGGAGGTCATTGTGTGACCTCTCAAAAATGTCCTTGATTCGGCAAATTTAGAGAAAATATTGCATTTTAAAAAATGATTCCTAGTCGCTTCTCATTAGATGTAGGTATGCGTGCCAGGTCGTATTTAATCATTCGGTAAAATTTGGGAATTATTGTCTCTCGTCCTTGAGCGCAAGAGATACTTAAAAGGGGGAGATACTTGGGGAAAATGATCATACTTTATTTCAAATAAAGTCGAAGAAAACGCTTTGTAATGTCACAGCCCTCAAAAATTTTAAACAAACTTTGATTCTTCATATCCGTGTTCTGAAAACAATAAAACAACATTAGTTTTTGCTAATGTACAGTTAAAGAAGATAACGTACGAGTAAACACAAATAACGCTTGGCAGACGATAAATAAACGTGTAGCAACAGAACGATTCTGTTCCATTTGTTTTATTTTGTCGCAGACGATATTTTTCACAATTTTTAATATACACTAAGCTGCTGCACTTTTAGTAGTTCGATGAGAACCATTGTTAACACACGAAGCATTTCTTTCGCTTAAATTTTCATGGAGATTTATTGCTTTATTGAAAAGTGCGGAACATTAAGCGATTTGTCGTAGTTTTAAAAATGCCTAAAGAATCTTCTAGTTGCCAAGTCACAACACAGAAACATTAAAGAGTTTTCGACAATGCTGTTTAAGCAATCAAAAAATATGCCTTGTTGACTGTTCGTTGTCAGTATTTGAATTTTGAGTAAATGAATTTGATTTTCACGATTTTAAACATGTTGTGGCTTCCTCCAACAACAACAACAAATGGACGGTCATCAGCATGACTACAGATGACTTCCGTGGTTTCCCTGCAGGACAATCTCAGTGGAAACTGAAATCCATGTCAAGACCGTACATAGAAGACATCGTCAAAGTTGAGTTTCGCCGAGGTTCCTGGAATCTCTTTTACAAAGTGGATCATGAAGATAATCAGTTCAAGGAATTTGATTTCCTAAAAAATAATTTTCATCTGAAGACTTTTATGTCTGCACCCCCCCCCTCCCTTCGTCCGCGATTTTGAGGAATTCCAATTAAGAAAGAAACATGACAGAAGATTTAGTAGATGCAAAAAAAAAAAAAAATCTACTGAAGTTTTTTTCTATTCAGTGTTTAAAAATGTAAAACACAAAAATGAGTTCGTTGTAGCAAGGACTGTTTAAATCAACAAGTATATCTGGTATTTGAGGAGGTACGTAAATGTGTTTTGGATTAAATTTATATCAAGTGGATGTAGGTCGATACCCTATTTTAATTATGTCCTCTTTAATAATAAATTTATAACCGACATATGTATGTATATATACATATATAAATATACATGTATATTTATTAATTAATTTTTATAATGGCATAAAACATTTGTGTAAAAAAATATTTTATTTTTAGGTTACATTTCATTTATTTATATTAATTTTATGTCAAGTTTTTCACGGTATTTATTTATTTTTTAAAATAAAATACATTATTCACGTTGCGATAAATATACTTCGTAATGACATATCTACTCCGTATTATGTTGAATTTGTAATTATTGGTCATTCAATAGTACATTGTGCAGTTACTGCTGATGTTATTGATGTTTGTAGGAAATCAAAAACGCGTTTTTTCAAATATCTCAAAAACTCATTTTTGTAGATACAGCCGTTTACCTGCACACGGCAGTATATATGTGTGTAGGCGTGTGTGTGTGTGTAGGGTGTGTGTAGAGTACTCCACCGCCCAGGAATGGCCCAACTGATGAGAGGTGGTGGACAGTGGAGTTCGCTGAGTTAAGTCAAATGCTAAAGTTAAGCTTTGAAAGAAAGACAGACAACGATTTGTAACCCTAAACGACGAAAAATTCAACTTCGGTCAAATAAGGATAAAAGCAATTTGTGATTACTCCAAAAAAAAAAAAAAAAAACAGACAAGGAAAAAATAAAGAGATATGGATACATTTTTACATTTTATGGATAAATTTTATGATTTCGAATGTGACTAGAATTTTTTCAAGAAGGTGCTTAGAAAGTATAACTAAGAGCTAATTCCTCTACTAAAAAGGCAAAATAGAATATTTCACTTTTATTGAACATTTTTTCTTGAAAAATGACAAAAAAACTTCTAATTAAATAAAATTGAGAAAGGGTAAAGTTAATAACATTCAAACAATTGTACACGTGCTCCGAAAATCGTAGAAAAACAATTATTTGTTGAGTTATTCTAGAAGGAGTATGAAAAAAATATAATAAATTGCAGTTATCTAGTAGCAGTATTTACACCGCAGTGTAAAAAAGAAAAAATTTTTTTGCGTGTATGTGTAATTTATATTTTAAATTTAAAAATTACAAAACATATTGCTTCGTTTACTAAATCCATAGTGAACTTCATAGTTTTATTTTCATAAATTATTATGTGGTTTGTTTTTGAGGAGCATACCATTAATAGCAGAAAACTTTTAACTATCATTAATACACATTAAAATACATGTTTGAAGTTTCAGACTAATCGAAGGGCATTCACAGGCATAGAACGACAAACAGTTATATAAACTATTTCAATTATCTAAAGGATGAAATTTTTGTTTCCATTTTAGTTGCGATCAGAGATATTTTAAAATCATCTACAGTTGCATGTAACGGCATTGGATATTGGAGCTATGTCGCAGAAATTTAGTCAAGCCTATTTTCACGCCTTTTTTTTTCAAATAAAAAATTAGTATTGTGGAAATTAAAAAATAATAATAAAAATAAATTAGAATTTACAAGATTATTGCATTTGAATTTTCTTTTATTCGGTAAGTACGAAATGTCGCACATTCTAAATGTTAAAAATCAAAATGCTAGTAAGCGACTCTTATTTTCCAGCCACCTTTAATTTCATCCTTCGAAAGTTAATTCCTGATGGGATTGATAAACTTTGTGGTCATTATCATTTTTATATCTTTATGTCCTTCAAAAGCGTCAAGCAGTATTTTCACTCCTTGAAAAAAAAAAAAAAAAAAAAAAAAATTTAAAAAAATTAATTTGAATTTTGACATCTTGAATTAAAATTATGTTTTTCGCAATCACGAGTGTATGTGTGTGTCTTTGTGCGTATGAGTGTGTTTGTGTCTGCACACATACCCTCACATACCCACACGATTGTGTGGATATGTGAGGGTGCGTATATGTGTGTATAGGTGTCTGTGTGGTTTGGGTATGTGAGGGTGTGTATATGTTGTGTTTGTGTCTGTGTGGAGGCGTGATTGTGTGTTCATGTGTGGGTGCGTATGTGTGTAGGTGTCTGTGTGTGTTTGTGTCTGTGTGCAGGCGTGATTGTGTGGGTGCGCGTGTGTGTGTGTGTGTAGGATATGGACGCAACTGGAAACGGTTTTTGTTAAGAGGAGCAGCATCGGGAGGGGTCGATCGACGGTAGTGCTGCAGAGGGAGGCGGGGGGGGGGGGGGGAATAAAATCATAGAAATTCAAACCCGTCAAGTGAGAGCAATAAGCAATCTAAGCAATCGTGATTGCTCAAAAAAAAAAAAACTATCTATATCTCTAATCAGGTTAAAATTAATGTTACTGTATTTTGATTTTTTTTTAGTGAATACACTTATTTAAAAATGGTTCTCAATGGTTCTTACAGTTAAATCCTGTTACAACGAACAATTTTTGCTCGTTATTGTAATTGAATTCAATCATTACAGTGTCAATTAAATTCGGAATGGACAGTTATTCCGTTAAAATAGATATTTCGTTGTATCGATGGTCGTTGTAATGTGATTTCAATTTATTGATGCACTATTGAGGCAGTGAGAAGCAAAGGGATGTAAGTAGTAGACATTTTCAAGTTTTGAGTAAAACGTGTTTGAAGATAGCATCCTAGGTAGGCTCTTATTGAAATATTTTTCTAAATCTTGCTGTATAGCAGCAACTACCAGGGCTACTAGTGGAATCTCTTGCTCCAAGACAGAGGAGAGCTTCACCTACCATGTGTACTGGTTATCTCTAAATTTTTAATTTTGCCACTTACATCCCTTTGCTTCTCACTGCCTCAGTTCAGGTTATAACAAGTTCACTTCAATTCGACTTTTTCCTCTCATATAATCATCATATTTGGTAAATGAGTACTACTATTCTACTCCAATCATCTATGAATCATACAGAAGTGATCGAGCTTTATTTGGAAGAAAAGTGCTTAATACTTTCATTAAATCGATATTTAGGAAGGGGAAGAGGCTTTTTTGTTATAATCTGTGACACGTAATTTAGCCATTTCGTATTTTTACCAACAGATGGTAGCACTGTTCTAAAAGATCAGAACTTTGAAAGAAAGGATCACCAGAAACTTAAGTGAAAACGGAACGAAAATCTTTAAACGCGTTGGAAAAGTAAATGTTTTTCAAACAAGGGCTCCTTTGCTCAATTGTTTCTTCATGAAGTTCGAGTAAAGGCACGAGAGTTTTTTTTTTTTGGAATATTTAATGTTTTGTTCGAAATAAGTGTATTTGAGAAATAGGCGGTAACGGAGACTATACGCCCTAATTGATAAAAAAGCAAAACATTCATTTTCTTTTTGTCAAGTTTATCATTTTTGGGAATGACTCCAGGGGCTTTGAGAAGTTAATGTATTGACATACACATATCTGTGGTTCTTGTCTTTTTTGCGGTAATACACATTCAATATATATTCTTCCGCCTTTTACCCCCCTCTTCCTAGGAAAATTTTGAAATAACGGGGCTGCAAACAATTCTGGAAAAAAGGTTGTAACAGTACAAAATATTTTAGTTTTTTAGGGAATCGTTTGTAAGGAAAGTATTCAGACAAAACTTTTATCATATGCTTATTCTTTAAAATCAGCAAAAAATTAACTATATAAAATTATTTAATGATTATGTATTTTCTTTTTTTGTGAGTTATTTTTTTGGTTCCTATATTATTTTAACTGCTACTTCAATCTACTATCAACTTGATTTACTTCAAGTTGATTTTTTTTAAGTTGACATAATTGCTTTATTTTTTCCAGCCCTAGTTTCATTTTTTTTCCTGTAATCTTTATTGAGCAATCACGAGCTGCTTATTATTTTCACTTGACCGCTGAATGACGTCTGTCCTTTGAATTTTATTTTTCTATGCTAAAATGCAGGCATCCATGTACCTCGGAATCGAATTATTAATAAATGACCTTCTCAACTAAACACATTCCTTTAAACACAAAAGAAACCCAACGAGTAGGGTCCTATCATAATTAGTGATTGCGAAAAACATAATTTGAATTCAAGAAAATTCAAACTTTATCCTTTTTCAGTTAAATACATTCCACGGTAGCGATAGTTTTGTGTTAACATACAGTTATCGATTCAAGCACACCCTGATAGTTGCGTGGCCTAAAGCCGCCGCTTTTTACGGGCCCCCAAATGGCTAAAATATTTTTCAATAACTAAAATTGTAAGATATGACTACAGAGGACCCCAAAAAAGCATTTCAGCTAGGACCACTTGATATTTTATTTGTGCTCTGTATTTTAGTCGTTGCCGTTAGTAATGCAATAAAAATAACTTTTACCATTAAAATTATAATAACTTTCTTTATTTAATCAAGAAAAATTAAAACAATATCACTATGTTCTGAAAAAAGCTGTATAAATTTATGATGCGTAATTAAGTTTGTTCTGCCTTTCCAGAAAATCGAGAAACCAATTTGATCAACTTCATTTCCAGACGATTAGCCTCCGGCTCTAAAATTACAGAACTCTGTTAAAGCAGGAGCTGAACAACTCAGCACAACAGAGTCTCGTCGCATTCTTCGAATTAATGCCATTGTTTACCAATTCGAAAATTGTTTTCCGAAGCTGTTTGACTCTTGTATTTTAAAACACGGGACATTAGCTTTAGAACAGCTCGTGAACGGTCACTAAATTGCAATCATGCATCACAGAACTTTAACACTATACTTTTCAGAACAACTAGGGTTGAAATGTCGATTCTTTCTGTTGTGTTTTCCTGGGATTTTAATTTTTATCGAAAAATAGATTTTTCTGCTCTTGAAGAATGGCAAATTTACGCCTGAAGTGAGATGAAGCTACGAAGGTGTAGTACTTGGAAATTAAAAATGTGATTTATGTTGAGTGACTGATGAGTTTGTGCCAAAAGGGCATTGAACGGAAATTAAATGCTATTGGGTTTATAGTTCAGTATTATGTTGAAAAATATGCAGTTTTAAATAGATAAATCGGCAATTGTATTGTAGTTTTAGTTTTTTAAATCATAGTATAATCTTTTAGGACCATAAGCTAAAAATCAGGATTAAAAGAAATTTCTTTAGTCGCCAAAGGCCAGTTGAAGCAGCATTTTAACTGTCACAATTTCCTTTTTCTAATCGCCACTTTTTAAAAACGAAAAAAAAAAAAAACAACAACTAAAAAAACGTAATTGCAATTTAAATTAGATTTTACATTTTTACGAAAGCATAAAGATTATCACTTTGAATAAAGATTAGTAAAAGCCATTGATTGCTAATAGTCGAAAACACAGGTGGGGGTGGAGAATGTGAAGATCGGGTCGCAAATGATACTAATATATTTAGTCGTCATGTGGCGAATGGCAACCACTGATTTTGATTTTCACTAGCTCATAAGTAGAATATTAAATTTTGCAGTGTTGCTAAATTCTTAGAAAATGATATTATTAAGATTCTGATGACTCAGTAACATGAAAAAAAAAATGTAATTGATAAATTGTTTATTATTGATAACTTATAAATATAAAGTTGAGATTAGGGGACATATCTGTCAAACACTGGTCCTTAACCCTTTAAAAGGATCATATGCTTTGTGGTAGAGTGTGGACATTTTTTATGTTTTAGACTATTAAGCGCCGCTCTATAATCTAGACAAAAAAAAAAAAAAAAAGAGTTACTACATGCAAATAAGATTTCACACTATAAAAGAAGAAATACTTCGATTTTTTTTTTTAAATTTCATATTTTGGGCATGTTCCCATTTAGGAACGTTGGCGTGTTACATTAATTTTGCTTACTTAGAGTTGTAACGCTTAACGCTCTTGGCTATAATTTTGTGCTTATTGAAAAAAAGCTATACAACTGATACATGGTCACATGCGCATGCATTTCTTATGGTAAATAGTGTGAAATAAATAAAAACAGAAAACAAATCTAAATATGTATTTATTTATTCAAGTCCAACAATATGAAACCGCAAATAGCTAAATAAACAACTATTCTAAACTAACAAGAGGATGATAAGCTTTGTTGTCGAATGTAGACATTTTTCTACATAAAACTATTAAATGGTAACGCGAATAACGTGTATTTCACGATTTGAAAATTGGTTTTGTAGAATTTTCTGTAAATGATGAATCATATGTATCTATCTGGCCTATTAGAAATGCAAAACTACAACTATTTTACATAATTTGGTTGATTTGCTATTCAACTAAAATTATTTGAGTAATTAGTGACATTACTTATGTTTAATGGACTTAAATTTACCTTACTTTTTTATATGTATACAAATCATTTAGGGATACAAGTTAGAAATTCGCTGACCTAGTGAAAGTAGGGGAATGTAAGGCAAAGTGAAATAGCGGGGAAATATGAAATGGTGAATTATTTACTCGGCTTTTAGTGCCACCTATCTGGTAATAATTTAACTATGTAGTAGCATATGTATTATGTAGTCTATTTCAGTCAGGAAAAAAATATCGCTGAAGATTAAGCATATGATGATACAGGCTATTTTCTCATATATAAATCATATATATGAGAAAATATATATGATTTATTTATGTATTGATATATAAGGGTCATTCCATGTCAAGTGATCCAAAGTTTTTTCCCTCACCTTTTTGTATTTCTTTGAAATTTGGCTCATCAATTGTACCCTTTGAGGTAATCAAAAGTCCAAATTTTTAGATTTTTACCTCAATTATTTTTTTATTTATGACACTTTGATTTTTCGAAAAACCCGCTTTTTTTCATGGATGTTTGAACACAAAATGGACGATAACTCAGCACCAAATATAGATAGAAAGATTTGATAAAAAGCATTTTAAAGTACATGAGTTGCTGTTTAATTGGATATGCAACATGACTAATTTCAAAAAATTTTTGAATTTTAAAAAATGAAATTTAAATTTTAAATTTAAATTTCTCAGAAAAGGTATAATGAATTTTTTTTAAAAAATTCACAAAAATTTGTGTGTATTTTATCTTTATTTGTGCAAAGTTTCAAGTTGGGATCTCAATGGGATCATATTTTTATGAATTTTTAAATAAAGTTTGACTTATGAAATAATGACATTTTTCAGATTCTAACTAGTTAAATATAGGGTTCTCTTACTAAGGATGGTCTAGTAAGTAGTAATTGATCATGGCTATGCTTGAAATGAGCTGACATGAATTTGTAGATTGGTACCCCCCCCCCCCTCTGCCACACAACCACTTTTTATCTTTTTTTTTTTCAAAACTGTATTTAAAAAAAAAAAACTGGCACGTAAGAGTTATAATCATAATAAACTGGGATGCACGCTGCTAAACATCAGTAGTGACTAAGGCTTATAAATGTGGGGGAGGGGTCATAAAAACTAAAAGTCAGAAAAACTTTAACAGACAAATAGAACCACTCATTTGCAGCTTTTTTTTTCTTTCGGAAAGTGGGACGATAGGGGAAGGGAGAAAGGGAGGGGGAGAGCAATCTGGAATGAAGCTTAACAACATGGAAGGTTATGCTCAAACTAGCAAAATGTGTTTGATCTATAACTGCTTTTAATATATTTATAAATAGATCTCGCTGCATTGCTCTCCTTTACAACTGAAATTAAAAAGAAAACTAACATTAAAGAAAAGAAGACCACTGCACTCCAAATGTTGTAGAAAGACAGTTTTATGCGAAGATGCATATGATCTGATACTTAGATTGATTTTTAGTTTAGTGTGAAAAGAATGAAACAACATGGGGGGAAACACTCCTATTTTGCTTTGATCTAGGGGCAAACTATTTCTTTCCTCCCTCCAAAATTGAAAGTTGGCGCAGGGGTAGGGGATGAAATGAATCATAACTTTCCTTATCAGATAGTAAATTAATCAAGTACATTTTGTGAAGCTCGAATTGAAAAAGAAACACTTGGTCCGAAAAAAAAAAGCGTCAGGTGAGGCGTGATACTAGTATAGTGTTAATCGTATGTGTGGGTGGGGGGGGGGGGGTAATGTACTTCGTCTTGCTTTAAAGAAGAACATTTACCAGCTTTTAATATGCTTTCCATTCATTTTGTTTTATTTTATTAATTAATTTATTTTTTGCGTTTTGAAAATAGTTTTGAAAAAAAAAAAAAATAAAAAAAGTGGTTTTGCTGGGGAGGGGGCTTTTCCTTGCTTTAAAGAAGATTATTTACCAACTTTTAATAAGTTTACTATTTATTTTGTTTTATTTATTTATTTATTTATTTTGAATTTTGAAAAGTTTTGAAAAAAAAATTAAAAGTGATGGGGGGGGGGGGGGGAGCTCACCAATCTACAAATTCATGTCAGCTCATTTCAAGCATAATCACGATCAATTACTACTTACTAGACCATCCCCAGTAAGAAAACCCTATATTTAACTAGTTAGAATCTGAAAAATGTCATTATTTCATAAGTCAAACTTTATTTAAAAATTCATAAAAATATGATCCCATTGAGCTCCCAACATGAAACTTTGCACAAATGAAGATAAAATACACACAAATTTTTGAGAATTTTTTTAAAAAAATTCATTATACCTTTTCTGAGAAATTTAAATTTAAAATTTAAATTATATTTTTTAAAAATCAAAAATTTTCTGAAATTAGTCGTGTTGCATATCAATTAAACAGCAACTAATGTACTTTAAAATGCCTTTTACCAAATCTTTCTATCTATATTTGGTGCTGAGTTATCGTCCATTTTGTGTTCAAACATCCATGAAAAAAAGAGGGTTTTTCGAAAAATCAAAGTGTCATAAATAAAAAAAATAATAGAGATAAAAATTTAAAAATTTGGACTTTTGATTACCTCGAAGGGTACAATCCATGAGCCAAATTTCAAAGAAATACAAAAGGGTGAGGGAAAAAATTTCCCAAATTTTGGATCACTTGACATGGAATGACCCATTAGTATTTTGTTGTAAGTCAAAAATTGAGTTTGCTATTTTGAAAAGATAAATTTTTGTTATTAACGTTTTAAATATTAATTGAGACCTTCTGATACTCGGTGAAATATTTTTTTAGTTAATATACTCTTATTTGCATTTTAAATGTTTTGTTCAATTAGTCAAGTACATGCGGGGCAAAGTAAAATAGTTTACTTTATTTGCTCACTCAATCATTTACTAAATCAACGTGCGTATTCATTTATTAAATGATTCAGTTATTTTCCTCCATTTGTTATTCACTTATTTATTCATTCATTCAATTATTTTTTTATTCATTCAGTGTTTTACATAATCATTCATTTTCCTTCACATATTAATTAATTAAATTATTCGTTTATTGTTTCAGTATCTTTTCTTTTATTCGTTAGACCTCTTATTTACTGATTCATTTTATCAAAATAATTTGTCATAATCGAACAAAAATAGTTTATTAGAAAAATATTTTATTTTTCACTTTGCCCCAATAAAAATTTAAAAGCAAAGAGTGCATTTTTTTTTCAAAAAAAAAAAAAAATGTTTCATGGTAATTTTTATTGGTAAATACAATGTTTTTTGGTTATGTACTGTAATTTTCAAAACACATTTCTAATTAGTTCATTTTGAAAAAGCTGTAATCTTAACTATTTCACTTTTGCCCACATTCGCCTACTTTACTTATGACTAACTACTGTTTGATTTGTAAACCAAAATGTCTTTTTTTTCCAAAAACATTTTACACTATTGAGCTGAAAGCTCCCGCTAGGTAGAACTTCAAGCATATACCGACATCTAGAGACTGCAAACTTTTAATTGTTGAATTTTCAGTCGTTGTTTTTCAAATGAAGTTTACATCTCCCATGCAGGGCACACCTTAAGACATCAGATTTAGAGTTTTAAGTTCTAGCAAAATATCCTGAAAACCTTTCGTTGAAATTTTAAAAAATATATAAAGGGGCCGCCTCTTATATGAATCACGTTTGTTCTAATCAGTTTTGTTTCCATTAAGCGGCTGATTCAATAAAGCGACTAATTTAATAAAGCTGGATTTTGTTGTTTTTGACGATATGATTCATTAAAACGATTGATTTAATTAACCACTGATTTCATTTACCGGCGTCCGCTGCAGTTTGCTTTCGCACTAACTATTTTTAGTATTAACTTAAAAAATATACAATCGAAAACTCTATTCCACAGATAATCATAAAATAGTCCCCCGTAAGAAGTCCCCCTGTCCGTAAATAAGAGTTTGAAAAACAGCTCTTTCACGGATGTATACATAAATAATCGAATGTGTGTGTGTGTGTGTTTGCATTTGTAAACTGAGTATGAATCACCGTTTCAGAAAAAAAAAGTTATTTCATTGTAGAAATAAGTGTTTTTTGCAGCTTCAAGAAAAATAACATATTATTAGCGTGCTTAAATCATTTTGTTTTGCTAATATTTGCATACCCTATACGCTCACAGATAAAACTCAATCTCAGTGGAAATTTTTCAAACTAATTTGAATATTACTTTTACATTGTTTATTTTTTAACAAGAAATTCAAAGTATGCGAAGACTGAGAGTAATGGCAGTACATTTAAAATCAATGAAAACAAATTTACTGAGCCCTCCATTTGTATTATGTTCACTCAGCCATCATAATTATTCACATCAATAGTGGAAGCAAAATTTGCACAACAAAAGAGCTAAATTCCGACTGAAAATTCACGATAATAGGGAGGTGCTGCCTCCAAATTAATTCTATTGTTTATCAATACCAAAAGTATTTTCTCAATTCACTTAACTCGCTTCATTCGGCATATACGGAACATTGATTTTAAAATGGAAGAATCGCAGACTGGAGGAGGGATTGTGTGTGCTGAGAGTCCTCGGATACGCTTTGCTGAATTTCGATTATATCCTCTTTTTCGAATAAAACATACAATTGCATGTTTCATTAGGGATTGGAGAATCATAATTTTAGCAATTCAGACAAATTTAATGTAATTCTCGATGTTGGGGAGATGTTTTTAATGTGGAAAATTTCAAAGTATGTTTCTTAGGGTTTAGGATGAATGTGCGCTGGTTTGTTTTGTGTTTCCACGTTTCTCTTCGTTATGAACTATATCTCGTATATAGATGCTACCAAACATTTTGTAAAATCATAGAAGCCCGGAAAACCCAACCATTTTAGGCCCATGGCAAACTATTTCTTAGATTTCGGCAAGAAAATTCATTGTAACATGGCTTCTGGAAGATTCTTCTTCTGAAAAACTAGTCTTCAAGGCATGTTTTTAAGTCGCCTGTGGTAATGATTTCATGTCCGGTATTTGTCGGACCCCGCTCATGTATAAATTTTATTGCATTTTTACATTCACCAACATACAGTTATGCTGGAAATAAATACCGAACAAGGAGCCATGCTTGACGATATTTTTTTAGCTCCACTATAGACGATTGCCAGATTATACACTTTTAAAGCGCAGTTCAGAAAAAAATATTTTAATCCATATAGAGAAAGAGGAATATATTGTTATACCAGTTTGCTTTTCTAAGCTCGCTTTAGCAAAATAAAGTAAATAAAAATGTGGATAAAAAAGCTATTTGATTACTTAAACTGCATTTTGAGTCAAATATTTAAAAGAAAAATAATAACCTATTTACATAGAGCAAGTACATCATACAAGCAGGTTAGCCAACTGCTCCACATCTTGCAGAGTTGCTCCGCAAAAATAGCAAAACTCTGCAGTTCCGCAAAAATGTTATTTTACTCCGCATTTTCTGATCTAGCTGTTTAAAGCACGACATGGTGTTTTTTGTTGTTTTCTACTTTCATACTAATGCTTAAAATGATTATTAAAGGTCAAAAACAATTGAAGATATGTGATCTTAGTCTTTTTTTTAAATTGAATTTTATGCAGAATACCGAGCTGTTCCGCAAAATTTCAAAATGCTCCTTAAAATCTCCACAAATGCTCCTCAAATTGTTTCTTCAAGGTTGGCAACCCAGTACAAGATTAAAGTAAGATATTTACTGAGTTGTAAATTCTTATTGAACGTTTCTCCTCTCTTTGTTCAGCCGGCCGGTTATATTATTCTAGGCCAGAGGTTCCCAAACTTTTTTGATTCGCAGTACCTTTTAAAGAATTATAATTTTCTCAAGGCACCTTAGTCTGTCTCCCTTACACATTTATAAAGATACCATAGACGCTTTGCGGCAATCTCCTCACGGCCTCTCCTTGCAGCACCCACTTTGGAAAATTTTATTCTAATCAATATAATGGTAGAAATATTGTGATTTTGTGAAAAAAGACATGCAAGTGGGGAGTTTTCAAACATTTGGATTATTTTTCCATGATCAAAGTTGCAACTTTTTTTTTGTTTAAATAGTCTGTTTCACATTGCATTTCATTTATGTGTCAAAACAGCCCTAAGTGGAAAAGAAACTTTGACACAGGTTTATAACTCTTTTGAAACATTTTTTAACATTATTATTTCTAACATTTTTATAACTACACTATGCTACAGAAGTATTTCTACTGTTGTTACTCAATATATGGAACAACACCACTAAACCTGTGTGATACAGTTTAAAATAAATTTCAGATCAATTTTACCCTGAACTTGATCGATATTGAGCTTTTGAATCTTGCGGATGTTTAATTTCAAAGCACAATTTTCAGTTTCGTTAACAAAAGAGTTCAAATCACTGTTATTATTACATACTTTCGAGTTACCGAAAGATTCCCGAGCCTTTTAGATGCAAACAAGCCACACGCAAAAGTATATGTATGCACTGCGAAAACAATTAAGACAAAAATACAACATATGCTCTTCGTAGGAATACCAAAGTTTTGACATATAAAGTATGTGTGACGATTAACTGCTGATACATCTTGGAGAAACTTCGAAGTTTCTCTTTTGGCGTGACTGCCGCAATAATATCTCACGCTATCGTCTGCTCTTTGTTAAAAGATTAGTATCTAAAATAATTTGCTGGAAGATTTCGCGTGGATGAATAAGTTTGGAACATGGAGAATATGCATTTTGCGATTTGGAGCGAGCTATTTTCAAATGGCGTAGCAAAAATAGGATAGGAAAATTGTTTTTAAATTGTTACTTTTGTCTTGTTAGCGGAAAAATAAGTAACATAAAACATAGGTTTAGGAGCAAAACTGTTTTCAAATAAATGAATTCATTGTATAAAGTACGGGTTATGAAGGCCATCATTTGAAAATTAAATGCGACAAAGGCTGTAAGCGATGTGTTTTAACAATTTTTACTTTCCATGTTTGAGTTATTGCGTGTAACGTGTTAATATATTGAAGACCTTGGTGCAAGAAGGCACCACATTACAGCCCCCCCCCAAAAAAAAAGTTTTAAAAATTCATTTTTTAAAGATCTTGCCTTTGTTTTGAATATAATGTTAATATTTGCCTGTATGAAACTTATTTCAATGGTTCTTTAATTAAATTAAATGCTACCTATGTGTAACCATTTACCGATGTCCAGTTCTTGCTGCAAATACGTGTAAATAATCAAAATGCATTTTGGATTTCCCCCACTAATTCAAATAATATTTAGTTCTAATAAGAAAACAATGCTGATCTTGTGGTAAAAAACGCTGTAGTTTTAACATTGAGTTGCTCAGGAGCTACTTTGGTTCTTCCCGAGAAAAGTAGCCTGTTACAGCTGCTTTCGTGAAATCTTTACTAATAATAAAGCTGAAAGTCTCCCTGTAGTTTATAAAATATTAGTTGCGGAGGGAATATGATTATTTGTGCAAATATTTATCAAGTGTATTTATTCATTTTTATATTTTTCAAAAGCAATATTCTTTAACTTATATGATAGTCTCATTAGTTGTTTACCTACTATTGCCTTTATTGCAATGTTATCGCACTTAATCAAAATAAAAAGCGAATATATGGCTTACATATCGTTACTTTCTGGCTTTCATAATTTTTCATTATTAGGTGTCGTCCATAAATGATGTCGCATTTTGAGGGGGAAGGGGGTTCGTGAAATTGTGGCAGTTTGTGACAAGGGGGAAGTAGCAGGAAGTGAGACTTCCCCCTTAATGAAACAAAATGTTTTTAAAAACCAATATGTTTATGTAATATCGCGTGAAGTTTTACAAGGGAAGAGAGGAGGAGGGGGGAAGGAAGTGTGACATTTATGAACATTCCTTCATCTATGTGAATATAAAATAATAAAGAAGCTACACATTTGATCCAGATTATCTGTATATCCTAATCAGCGAGGGTCGGATAAACGAAATTATTGTATTTCAGTCATTTAAAACAAATTCAAGAAGACTGATAACTGATTCTTTCTCAAACAACGATTTCGATACACGTGAGAATTAATTGTTTCTTAGCGTGAGCAGAAATTAATCATTTAGTAGAACACAACGAGGAAATGGCGTAAGTGTCATCACTTTCGCCATTATCTCGATGTTTGGCGATGAATTTATATGCAAACCAACCTACTAAAATGGATCTGAAGTGAATGAGTCGCAGATATCACGTGACGAACGTAGGTCATGAAGAAACTCGGAAATGCTCAGAGCGCTTTCACCTTTTCTATTCTTTGAAAAATTGGTTCACTTGCTACCAGAACGAGCGAAACAAAACCGCAAAGTTGGGGTGTGGGTTGTTCTTCAAAGAGAACAATTACATCCTCTTTTAAAGTGGGAATAGTTAAAAATGGAGGAAATGAATTGAAGAGTTAATTTAAATGACATAAAATGTTCAAGTTGAAACATTAATCATTCTGTTTGTGGTGTGGATGTTTGTTTGATTGAAATGTGCCACATTTTCATGCGAAACGTTCTTATTTTTTTGCTGATTGGAAATCAGGGATTGTATTAACTTCCGCTGGGTTTTCCAGAAATACAGGTGTTAAAGCCACAAATGTAATGACGTGTTTGTTGTTTTCCATGTAGTCGAAATAAAAGTTATTAATTCGTAGCAAGAAGAAAAGTTAAGACTGCAATAATCAGGTCTGTCATTTATAGGTTTAGGAGGGGCTATCTTCTTCTCTGGATTTGAGATTTTTATGTATTTACATATATGTGGGCGTGAATTTTGCCATATACATACTGCAAAAGATATAATATATATTGTCCGTCGTAATCACAAAAGTTAAGTTTCGCGAAGAATTTTTTACTTCAACTTTCGGTTTTGTTGATCAAAAATTCGTGTAACTTTCCACTCGCAAATTTACCTCACTCGAAAATAGGTACTTTTACAGTACTGAGTTACAATACAATTTAAACATCCTGGAAAAATTTTAATTGAATGGCCTGACGAGGATTATAAATGAAGTATCGACCATATAAGTAGCAAATATATACTCTCTGCAGCGATTTTATTGTTTCAAACCAGTGGAACATATCCACACCTGATTAATAGAAGAAAAAGAGAAAGTGAATAATTAAAAAAGTGAGAATAGTCGAATCACTTATTTGAAGAATAATTTTCAGTAGGAAATAAAAATATATGAAGTGGAAGAAATGTTTAATAAACATGGTCGTTGTTCGCATCCTCAGAATCGTCAGCTCTTTTTACTGTTTTAATATTGTGTACACGGTCGTTATAATGCTTAGAACATTTGATGTTGGATTGCGTGAGGCTTTTATATACAGGTTTCAACTAGTATTCTTCTAGGTGGTACTTTATCATTTAACATTCTGTCCCTTTTAACAGTTTTGTTGCAAAAAAGCAAGGGCGGCCTACCTTTTGGGAAGAGTGCTACTTCCGAGGGAGGGGGAGGGATGTACTGAGCGCCACTTTCAATTTATTGAACATAGTGGAAATTGTAAAAAAGAAAATTTTTATTTATAGGCTGATTAACATACCATTCCTAATACTCCATTGAGCCTTCTTGCGGCACGCTTGCTGTGGATTGGCTCCTTGATATAAAAAGAGGTCATTATATCAAAAAGTCAATAATTTGCCTTCGAAAACGTTTGGATACAACCAAAAAAAAAAAAAAAAAAAACCCGTCTAGAATAGAGAATAGAAAGATAATTATTTTAGCTTCTCAATTTTTATAAAACTTATCCTGTATTCAATACTTAATGAATTTTAGAAACGAAACGTTTCAAACACCAAACTCTAAGCTTCGTTTTTAGCAGCTTCTAATGAGACCCTTATTAGTGCAGATTCAACTATGTTCCTTTTCAAAGTCGTCTTACTGGCACCTATTACACATCTTGCAGAAGCAATCATCCAGCATTTTGAGAATAGCCCCTGTTAGCGCGTATACACCAACCTGTAACGGAAGCATTCTAAGATGAACTATGCCCTGGAGCAGGATTTTGCGCAACAGTATATATTTTTTTTTTCAATATTTCTTGTGCTATTAATTTCCTCTAAAAATGGATTCAAAAGTAAACGTAACGAGAATACGATACTTATCTAGAATTGAATCTCTCGTAAGAAAAGAAGGAAAGTAGTAGCTGGTTATATATAAATCCATTAGCATTCTTCGCGTGTATCCTTCCTGTCTGACCTGGTATGAACAGCAAAAAATCTTCCATTGTAGATTTCTTTCTTTTTTTTTGTATAGTAAAACAATGTTAACAAGCTTCAAAATATTTGATTCTCTATTCTGATGCAGTATTAATGAATTCTGTGACTGATTTTGCTTTGACGGTTTAATATTTTTGAATGTTTTTTCTTTGTTAATTCGGATAGCTATTTCAACTAATATTAACTTATGCAATTCGCTAGGGCTCCAATTTGGGTTGTAGTTGTGTTTTGCATTTTAAATTCATTTTCATGAAGGAACTTTTTAAATGCTGTGTTAGAATTTCAGCGGGATTAATTCTGCAATAGTGATTGAATATTTTTTAAAGCTTATCCAACTCTATAAAGTTTTACTAATATATTTCTGAGGTTAAATTTATCTTGTGAAATTGTTTTGCGTTTCAAACATGCTTGCTTAAAAATATTTATCCTACGACTGGTAACAAACAATGAAATATGTGACTAATTTATCCTTGTAGAGATTCAATAATTTGGAATGTTAAATCGATATTAAAATTGATTAGTTTTGCAATTGATTTGTCTTGGTGAGTTGTGGACGTGTTTTGCTGTTAAAATGTTTCATGATGAAATATTATTTATAGAGAACTTGAGTGTGATGGAATTCTGCATCAGTGGCTAAATATCATTGGATGTTTATCTAACTTTGCCTGAGAAAATTTCATTAATAGATAATAAAATAGATAATAAATTAATAGATATTAACTGTTGAAATCATTTTAAGTTTGTGCACGTAAAAGTTTAACTTATGTTTAGCTGACATTTCTGATTAATTCTGCATCAGTGAATAAATCTTTAAAAATGATTTAATTCGTTTAAATTTTTAGATATCGCAATTGATGTTCACTAATGGTTATAAAATTACTTAAAGCTTAACTGTGTTTATTTGTTTGTTCATTGTTCGCTTATTTCATTTTAACCAATCAAATTCCTTTGATAGAAATGAAACTCATATTAAGTTGTGAAATTATTCTAAATGTTAAATGCGCGTGCCTTGTAGCTTATCTTACGATTAGACGGCATTTAATCTATTTAATTCGACATCGGTGGTTAACTATTTCGAAATGTTATATCTGATTCATTAAAATCGGTATATAATGCAATTGATATTGACTGGAAAATTTCTCTAAGCTTGTATTTTTCAAAAATAGTTGAGGATAAAAATGAATTTAAACAATATCTTGTGGTGAAACGTATTAGCTTTGCAATAGTAACGACAACGTAATCAATTTTTTGCATGTGTGATTTATTGACGAGTGATTGATGGCCTTTGGCAAAGTTTTACGGAAATCAATGTATTTCTGGTAACGAAAGGAAGTTGCTTTAAGCCTCTATTTAATTTGATTTGCTAATGCGTAATTCATTTTTAAAGTGTGTCTTTTGGTGGAAGGTATTAAGTGTTGCATTGGGAACTACAACGTGATTCATTTTGCAAATATGATTATTGATAAATGGTTATGGCGACTGTGCCGAGTACGGGTAAAGATTGAAACTTTTTTGAAACATAGAATGTTACATCAGTTAAAATGATTCCCAATTAAAATTACTAAATGCTGACACTTCAAATTAAAGTGAGAACTATGAATATTGTAAGAAAAACTAAGAAAATGAAAAAATTGATGAAAAATATAGTCAAAATAGCATTTCAATAGAAAAAAGTAAAAACATCGGGACTTTCAGGGATTTTTTTTTAAAGCTATTAATACTCGCGGAATAAAAAATAAATAAATAAATAAAGGAAAACTCCTCTGAGTAGATCACCACCGGGACAAGCATTTTTTTTCCATGAAAGAGGGATGTCCGCAACACAAGAATTTTCTAATTTAAAGTTATTTATTTTATTTACTTATTTTTTACTCTCAACATAAATATCTTTATATTATACGCTTTAACATCTGAATGTTTATTTTAATTTACTAAGTTTTTGAATACATGTATTATTATCAACGCTATTTTATCTGGTTTTCGTTTCTGAGCCATGCTTGATGCTAACGGCTGCAAACCTTTTGGATTTATCATTACTACCAAATTCCACTCAGACTTGAAATTTTTTTTGAATCCAACACAATGAAAACTACTTGCCATTGTTTCAGTTATAAACTTCCCTCCAAGCGTACTTTACCTACAGCTGATCACATCCAAAACACCAACAGCTTTGAGAAATTTACTGCTAGTTTTAGCATTTTCATCTTATTGATCAAATCTCTAAAGCCTAGCTGTTTGAAATGAATTTCGAAGGCTCAATTTCAGTATTTTTTTGCTAACATTTTGACGTTGTACTTGCTAACAAGAAGATTGTCTCTCAATTTTTTGAATAAATATCTTCCAAATGGGAAGTCGCATTGTCCGTAAAGAAAACAACACGTATCTTTTCTTTAACAAACTTTTTTTTCCAAAATCACAAGCCAATCTGACGTAATGCTGGTTCACTTGTTGTCATCCCAGTTCTTTACGTTGAATACCAGTCAACTGATAAATGCTTTAAAAAATCGGTTTCGAGATTTTGATAAATTTAGAGAGCTTAACTTTCTGAATCCACAGTTGTACTTTAAATAGATGAATTATTGGGAAAACTAGAAGAAATTTTCTAAACCCAAATGCGCTGCTTATAACTGAGATTTACTTTTTCTTCCTTGATTTTCTCATAACCATGTTTTCAAAGTTTTATTTACGGCAACAGCTCTAGCGAAAAAAGTATTCACTCTAAAGATTTGAAACTTTGCAAAAATGGCAATTGAACATATTGCTGTGATATAAACATCGAAAAGTTCATGTACGTACAATATATGGTTTTGAAATAACGATCAATTAAACTTGGAGGCAAAAAGCACGGTTTTCCAAGGAATTTTTCAAACATTTACCTACAAAACCTGTTTTTTGGTTATTATTTCGAAATTGGAGGGTCATATCACTCTCTGTTATCTAACGAAGAGATAGACAAAAAACGCTTTAAAAATTATGAAAAAGCGAATGCACTGGAAGTGTCAAGGAAATGGCAGTTTTTTTTGCTAAAAATATGGCTTTTTTATTTAAAAAAAAAGTAGAGATTTTTTTTTCAACAAATAAGTAGTCAAATTGTGTTATTTATGTCATATTTAATAATTGTATAAAATTTTAGGAAAGTGCAATGAACATTTAAGAAACAAATATTTAGGGTGTTCGCCTACCTTAAAGCACTGGGGTCTGACTGCTTTCCAGATTACAACAGATTTTAATTTTGAAACATCAATACTAATTCTAAACAAAATTGTTTAACTGTGCAAAATTTCTCACCAGAGCATACTTGTATGTTTTATCCTGCAGAACTTTATAAAACTAATGGGTCTCATCAACTTTATAAATCTCTATCGTTAAATTATTTTATGTACAAAATTTATGATTTTTTTTACTGAAATAATTTGTCTGCAAGAATATATCAATGTGAATGACTGTCAAAATAGAGTCCGTGTCCGTATTTTAGGGTATCTGTATGAGAAAGGTTTCTAATACATTCATTTTTATGCCTTATTGTCGGTGAATTAAAAACTTATCGCATATTAGGGGTGCCCACATTTGATAGATTGTCCGTTAAGGTGGGTTTCACTGTACTTTTAGAGTTTCGTATTGACCCTTGAATTTTAATATTCATATGAGAATAAGTCTTATTTCCCTGCTACATAAATGGCGTCTGACAAATATAGCATGAAACACATTTGTACTAGTTGATGAAAATTTTGTTTGCTTGAGAAGATCCTGTATGGTTTTATATTTTTTGCCCATTTTCTCGTGTAATATTATTTGAGAAGCTCTGAAATATAATATAACTTAGGTGAAAATGAAATTTCGTTTTTGTTACCCAATTTATGATATCAAAGAGATGCCTCTAAATTCTTCCTCAGGGAATAAAGAAAAAGAAAAAAAAAAAAAACTGATTTCAGAAATTATTAGGGGATTTTTATGAAAAAATGCACTTACATTTGAAATCTTTTTTAGTTCCTGTTTTTCTAAAATAAATTCCGCATTCCAAAAAAATGTTGACAAAATAAATAAAGCTGAAAAGATATTTCCTATACCTTTCTTTAAAAGCATTTTTTTAAACAAAAATATTTAAAAATTTATTTTAAAGCTACCAGATGAAGAATACATATTGCAAAAGAAAAATTATTCTCGTTTTCTCTCGTTTAATAAATCAGCGGCACTAGTGCTGGCAACACAAACATTGACAGACCATAACAGTAAGCGAAAAAAGTATTTCGGCCACCCTCCAGGGGTGAGTTTTTTTCCTTTTGCAACAGCAAAAAGCAGACTTCAAGCGTATTTCTCAGAAAATGTCATTTTTAAACATTAATACGAAAAAGTTTGCTTTCAGAGTATATAAGACTTGCGAAAAAAAAAAAAAACGTCGTGCGTTATGAAGTGCGATAGGAAAGCATAAAAAGAATTCGCTTCTTATTCACAATTTTACTTTTGATTTATTAGTTCCGGTTTTTACTTCTAGATAAAAATGGCTTCATTTTTTCCCCTTTGAAGTATCAGTTTAAAAGTTTCCTTTATGTATGATATTTTTGTACTCGCTGAAAAGAAAACACATTAAAATAATATATTTTTGACCTTAAAATATGCAACATTACGTGAAAACAACTTAATATGAGACTTTAAAAAACATTTCTTTGTATCTTCACTGATAAGAATTGTTAATCCCAAAATAAATTTTGCACTCTATACATAAATCTTACAATAAACTGTAACTTACGTTTGAGGGCGCAAACAGTAAAATTATACTCAAAAAACTTTCGTTTGAGTTGGTCTAGTTATAGACAGTACTGTAGCTGTAGCAAACATTTTGGGGAACTCATTTAGGTGTTTGGGAGGACTAAAAAAAAAAACAATTTTTCCTGGTATTAATGACAGTGGAAATCGGAGACCAATACATAATTTCGAACTTCATAAACTTTTTTGAAATATTGATATTTTAAAATTTACCCAACTAAATAGAATGAGATAGGCTGGTCATCTTTTGAGAATGAAAAATGATAGAAATGCGTTGAAGGTCTTCAATGCGCGTTGTCACAATGGACTGTCAAGACAATTATGATGATGATGAAAAAAAAAGGTAGTTTGAGATAAATTTGCACCATTGCACAATATAAAACTGAATATTTCGGGAGACGGAGCCCCCCGCGTTCCGCCCCAAACTACAGCACTGGTCATAGTTATAAAAAAGAGACTTTGTGTTCCGTTCAAATATTCTCTTTCATTCAGGAGGGATATAGGATGTCTTACAATTTAAACATACCTTCTACTTAATCTTACGCGGTAAATACATTTTATTCTGACGTAGAGCCCTTGATTCTGCCGTGGGCAGGTAAACGGCAGTATCTGCAGGAATGAGTCCTTCGAGATATTTGAGGAAACGCGTTTTGAATTCAATACTAACAATAAGGAAACGTTGAAGTTAGACTGGTTTTTCGCGCTTTTTTTTTTACATCGGTAACCAAATAAGCAAGCTTGTACAATAAAGCTAACGTACAATACATGACAAAAATGCAAAAAATTGTAAAATGAAAAATTGTCCTTTATTTTCCCTCATTATTAAAATATTGATGTTTTTTGACAAAATTCAAACTACTCATCTACAGGCCTGACAAGAGGCCATGTAAGATTAGCAGGAATCTAGGGACCTGAGCCTTGGAAGGACCCGGCAACACTGATGCAAAAGAATGAAAGAAAGAAAAGAAGGGAAGACTGAAAAAAAGAAAGGAAGAACAAAAAAGGAGGGGAAAACTCCGAATAAGAGAAAACGTAAAGATTAAGTAAAATTTATTTTTTTGGTTTTTACTGTTGTGGTACTTTTAATTGTTTTCTAGTAAGCAGTTTCGATTTTTTTTTCTCTTTTTTACTTTTCTTCCCCCCCCTTTTTCGTCTTTCTCCCATTTTCTTTTCTTTTTTCTTCTTTTTTGTTGGGCAGGAGGGGCCCGGCGACATAACTGACAAAGGGCCCGCCTTGGCACTCTGCGACCCTGCTCGTCTAGAGCATTTATTTTTTTTTACCTTGCGATATTATTTCCTCTAAAATGTCAGACCATTTATATCATTAAGTACCACGCCATCTTGTTTTCCTGAACTCATATTTTCCTGATCTTCTGCTTTGTATCATTATCTTCCAAAGAGCCATATTTTATGCCGATCACGCCGTGGCAGATCTTTTGCACAAGTCCTTTCTTTAAATCATATTGAAATGTAGCTTTCGTTGGAGAGTAGATCTTTGTTTCGGCTTAAACTGCGACGTGATGGCCATGTAGTGCCTCTTTTTGAAATATTTCCGCCTCTCTTAAATCTTATTTGGAGTTAAAAGCATTAAATATTTATAGCGAGTGCTCGTTTGGTGAAAGTTGCTGGATAAATGGCAGCTATGAATTTATATTTATGGAGAAAAGACGTTTTATGTGAATTCGTGATGTTTTCGTGACATTCAAAGTTTTGTACTATGTACTGTTGTCCTAGTTTTATATTGTATTTGTCAGAATGGAAAAATTCAAGCAATCGTTTTCGTACTGATGAACTATCATCCATCGTAGCTTTTGAAGCCAGGACTGCGGAGTCGTAGTCGTGGAGTCAAAGTCAGATTGATATCAGGGCCCCTTCAAGCCCCGTGGTGCACAGGTCCTAGTAAAATTTAGTGCCCTTCTCACGAGAAAATCTACTCATTTTCAGATCATTTGTTTCATAAAAAGGGGAGAAAGGAAGAAGTTTACCTTATTTTGGTGCCTCTAAAATTATGGTACCTAGGTCCATGGACCTGCTGGACCGAGCGTTAATCAGATTTGTCGATATTAGGGCGCATCAGTTCCAGACTTTTAAATTACAGGAGTAGGATTTGACAATTTTCTTTCTGAGTCCGGAACTCTTTAAGGGTTAAGAAGTCGGAGCCGTGAATTAGTAGTCTGACTGATTTTGAAGTAAAGGAGTCAGGGCTAGGCCCTGATTACTGAATAGGCCGACTAGGTCGTGGCCTAGAGTCCCCACTATTTAGGGTCCCCCAAATGGCAAACAAAATTTTTTAGTCATGGGCTGATGAAATTGTTTAATCTTATGGCTAAAAGTTTGAACATAGGAGGCCCCAAAAAATTATTTGGCTTCTTGCCCCCTGTTATCTTAATCGGGACCTGGTCAGAGCAGAAGCTTGGAAATTTCAGAAGGAATCGGTCATTTTCAAACTCAAGTTGCAGCCATGTTTGAAGCGGATTTGAAATAGGGTTAAAATGTGTAGACCCTCGATTAACAGGAGTAATCTGGACTACACTTTTTCCGGTAAATCGAAAATTCTGGATAACAGAGCGACTCTAATATGGCTGTTAGGAGAGAACAGGAACCTTAGCTCTTGGTTTAAACTTGTTTATATGCGCAAAATGACTACTACATATGATGTTTTTAACTATATTACTATAAATATAAACACATTTGCTTAATAGATGTCTTAGACTTCAGAAAATGCAAAGTAAAGGCAAACAAGAAGTAATATAGCAAATTTGAATGTATTGATACTAAGACATTTAGTGTATTTTTGTGCTTGCTTTTTAAACATAAATAAGAAGTTTGAAAAAATGTTCATAAAACAATTAATATTTCACTTACACATTAGATCGGTATCAAATTTGATGGCATTACCAAAAAATACAATCATTTTTAGTTTTCAAAAAATTACAGGAAGGTTTGAGGAAAAAACAGAAGTATGGTGCAAATGCATGGATAATTTTCCTCTACTGCTGGCCTTAATTTCTAACAAAGAAGTGCAACCGCCCGATAGCCCCTAGAACTTGTTTTAATGCACTTATTTGTCTAAATTCCTTTAAAAATGTAAAAAAATCACGTAAATTTGAAATTAAGTGCAGTAGCTGAGCTCCCATAAATCCTATAATCAAATTTAGCTTTGCTCTGCAGTAACGAAAAAAAAAAAGAAAGAATTTCAGTGAAACCATTTTGGTTACATGAGGTTCCGATTAAAAGATAATCTTGGTTATTTTGTACCTTTGATTACGTCTCGATAAGTTCCCCAAACTACACTTTCTACAGTTAGTAACCACTTCTTTAAAATATCTTTGAAAACATTCGTACCAGTTTATTCTCTCTAACTCTTATACGCGTTACCATTTATGACAAAGTAAAATAAATAATTTAAACCCTCATTTTCGTACTGATTGACTAAATTTAGTATATTCTATGATATTAGTTTTTCGTTTGTTTATCAATAGATTACAGGATAGGTAATCCTTGATGCGTTCGCATAATCCAATTTTTAAATCATTATGATTTAATTTATTCATAAAAATTGTATATGTTGATACATGAAGCGCATTAAGCCAAGTCTTAACCGAAGATATGAGAACCTAATGACCTTAAAAATTACCAAACAAGAAAGGATTAAAGTAATGAAAAATTCATTGGACCCCAAATAAAAATATTTTACCATATTTCCCATTTAGTATCCTTTATATTTTTAGAGGATTCAACATGCTTGAAAGGTTTCATAGCAATTTTATTTTGCCTTTTGAACGATTAAGCCTCTTTAAGTAGGCAAGGGTGAGCATTTCAAGTTAAACCTAATGATTATTTTATGTTTATCGTGCACTGATACAATTCCTTTGTTTCCTTTTTGATACTAGTATCACCTCTTAGAAGCATATTGCCGCTCTAATTCTTTTGCTACTGTTTGGTTGTAACTACCATGTTTACACGACTGTAGGTGTGTGCTTATGGATGAAAAAAATGAGAGTAGTCCGAAAAAAGATAGTCCGTGCTGAAGGTTCTTTAGAAAAAAGCAAAAGTCAAAAATAAAGATTTTGATGCTTTCAGTTACAAAATTTATGTTTGTATAGCTGAAAATTTTAATGGTTCCATTATTAAAATATGGGAAATATATCCCAATCAGCAAAATACAAAACACGCAGGGAATTAAAGGCATTTTGCTGATTGGGACATATTTTCTATAGTAAAATACATCGCTACTATGTAGTATATAGTAGCGATCGAAAGAGCATTTTTTGACACATAAATGTTTTATCCTTGTCCCCCCGTTATCGAAATATAAGGTTTTAAAGTCGAGCGTAATTTTTAGAAAAGTCGTCAAATAAGCGAGGAATGGAAGGTTCTGGAAATTCTATCAGAATTTTGATGTCTTTATAAATGTTAACGAAATTGCAGTAGGGTGCGTAAGTGCCCATTTCTTGCTAAATCTGGCTACATTATAAAAATTTCTCCCCAATTTAAAACCGTATTTTTGATTACGAGGGACGAAGGCAAATGATTAATGCGTCAAAAACGATGTTTTATTAGGCTTTTTGAACTACTGCTTATCTATTTATTTCTTTTTCATTATTACACTATTCATGCGGTTCTCTGGTACGAGCAGGGATCTAAAAATACCGTGCGATAAATTACCATGCGCCTTGGGTTTCAATTACGGCACTTAAAATTAGAAAGATGTATTATGTTCTGAAATTTCATATTATGAATTGGCTAACAATATTTTACCTGGCTCTCAGATTTCTGGACAGTTTATCCCTTCAGCCCAAATTATCAACTTTGTGCAAAATGCACACTGCTTATTAAATGTCCAAAAATGTATTTTCATGCAAGTGTTGGGAAATGTATGATTATGTTGGAAATGGGTATTTTTAACATATACAATTCATTGCTCATTTGAACAAGAAAAACTAATGTACTCAGAGAAAATATGTGTCCATCAAATCTTAGTCAAGATGACGGCATCATCACAAAACAATTTTGGTACAGTAATCCCTCTCACAACTTAGGTTTGTGCTTCCAGGGAAGTTCACAGTTAAAAAGATGCTCCATTGTAGGCTTAAAATAGCTGTTTTTGTTAAAAATTTAAAAATTATGAAGAGTCGTTTTCGGCTCTAAAAGAAAAAGTTTCCAGACAAAATGAATAATGCACTTTTTTGATCTAACAAGATGAAAAAGAAAATTGATGCTATACGTATTTTTAGAAATATGAAACACTAGGGAAGTTTTATTTTCGACTTTGTCTCCAAACACAGAATGAAGTTCATTTTTGTTTCAAGAAACACCAAATAATGCACCGAAAGTGTGAGCAAAAATGACGAGAAAAAATTAAAAAAAAAAAAAAATCTTATTGTATTGATACGTGTACAACCATTAGACTTATTGACAAAAGATTGTAGGATTAGACTAAGTTCTGTAAAACTCACTTATAACGATTTCTTATTCAACAAGAATCCGGATTAAGCGAGGAAATTAGAAATACTTGGTTGGTTCAAATTTAAGTCTTTGGGAGCATACCTTGCTGTTAACGAGAGAGCTCGCTTAAAACGAGCAATATTTTTGTGAATCATAAAATTTACATTAATTTTCAGCTCCACATGTTCTTTCTCGGAAAAAAATATTTAAATTTCTATAAGTCAACCAAAATTCAGTGATGAGTCATAAACCCTGAAAACAAGTGATGCCTTTTTTTTAAAAATTTGTGTAGTGAAGAAGCACTTAAAAATTATATTTGTGTATGTATGCGTATTCCTTAAGAGCAATGCCCCAAGAAAGAGACATTCAGACATTTCAATGCAAATTAGCCATTTTTTTTTATTCTCTAAAGAAGAAGAAGAAAAAAAAACAACTAAAAATAATTTTTATGATTTTTATCAAGAACTCGTTTTTTACGAGCACTCAGTCATAGCGAGAATCATGAATTCATGAATTCATCGTACAATGAAATATTGAGCAGTGAAAAGCATGCAACAGTAAATGTTTAGATCTATGAGTAATTATTTATTTGTACTAAGGCTTTAGTATCAAAGCTCGCAGCAAAATGGAGAAGTTTTGCTAACTTCACTCTTATCAGACTATGATTCAATTATAAACGCAATGAAAGGTGACGAGAAAATTATCAAATGAGGTAGTGAGAAGGAAAGGGATGCAAGTGGCAAAATTAAAAAATTGGAGATAACCCGTACAAGTGGTAGGTGAACCTCTCCTTTGTCTTGGGGCAAGAGATTGTACTTGTAGCCCTGCTAGGTGCTGCTGTGCAACATGATTTAGGAAAAAAAAAATCAATGAAAGCCTACGTAGGTGCTGATCTTATAACGTGTTTTGCTTGGAACTTAAAATAGTCCACTTGCATCCCTTTCCTTCTCACTGCTTCAAATGTAAAATTTTATATTCAAAAATTGGCTGTGCATTTGCTAACCGAAAGTATTGATTCTAAAGTTGTACAATGATTTTTTTTTCTTTTCCTGCGCCCGGTAAAAATTGATTCTCCATGAAAATCCCAAACATTTTAACAAAGAAAATTGCGCCCTCAAGCCAAACAGCAAAATGAAAAAAAGGGGGAAAACATCCACACATTTATCTGACTGGAACGAAATATATTACCGAGTAATGTGTTGTTAGAAAAATTCAGTTTCTTTTCAAATTCAGGAAAAAGACTGTTTTTTTTCAGACAAGCAATTTTTTCTAGCAAAGTAACATGACCAAAATACAATTTAGCATAATATTTCCCGGAATGTTACCAATGCTTTTTTCTTTTCAACAAAGCATCCAGAAAATAACTTTCAAATAACACAATGATAACATTATCTTTTCCGAGCAGGATTACTTTGTTTCTTTCGGCAAATCTGATTTGCTCCCAAAGAAAAATATCCATTTTTGAAATTCTCTTGGTCATTACGAGTAACCCAGACGAACATTTTCCTTTTGAGGACTGAAATGGAGTAAACATATTTTTTAAATGGGTGCGCTTCCTCGGATGATTTGCATAATGGGGTATGCATAATGACGGGTAGCGTTATAACAAAGGAATGAATATATATTCAAGGTAAACTCTGTTGCAATTCTTGATCTTCAACAACAGAAGATTCAAAGTACCAAAAACAAGTTCGCGCATTGCTAATGCTGTACAATAAGATCCCTGGCAACCTCAAAAGTAGATATTTATTCAGAATCCAAGAAACTATTTTCGACCCAGAGTGAATTACATATCGCGGAAGAAACACTTGAAAATGATTGGGTTTGTTTCTAAACATACAGGAAGTTCAATTACTTGTTGAGTACTTGAAGTTGGTGAAAGGAAATGCACAAAATTAAGCTGGAAAAAATTTTCTGTAATCAGTTGTAGATTACTAGTTTCGGCTATATTTCACTTTTGTTGAGGTTTGTTGTGAAACATGTTGTGTAAAGATACTGAGCTTAAGGAACAAAGGTAAAATTTAGAAGGGTAAATTCTTGAACCATCTATGTTAATGAGCGTATCTGCATGACGAAAGTGGTTGGCAGATTTAGTATGAAAAAAATATTAATGATTACATGCAAAGCTGTTTCATGACATTTTGTTTTCCCCTTTGTCTTCCATTCAGATTCAGATACATTAGAGTTGTCCCATGTTGGCTATTTTTGTTTGCAATAATGAATTAATTATTTTCCTTAAATTTTACAAAACATCATCCCGATAAATACAAATCCCTGAAATTATTAAATCTGTTTCTTGGGCACCCTTAAATAAGAAGTTTCAGTTTCGGAAAAGGTGCGGAGAATTTGTGTAATCATTGCAGTGGTTATAAAAAAAGTAAAGGGAGGTAAGTGGTAAATTAGGGTTAAAAGTATTTTTGTGCTGTAGAAAGAAAAATAAAACAGTTGAAATTTGAAAGTCTTGAAAGAAATTATCTTCATTCAATTAGCTTTTTTTTGTACATATTGAACAAATTGGGAGGTATGTAGTTAGTTTTCTGTTGCAGACTCTTTTACGTGCTGATTACACTTAAACGACAATATGAAGTATTTTGTGATTTTGACAAAGCCTTCAATTTAAAGGTTTATATTCATGTTAATGTTAATTGTGTTAATGTTATTATTCATGTTAATGTTATTATTCATATTAATGTTAATTTAAAGGTTTATATAAAAGTTACGCATTCTTTTTTTTTTTTTGTTTTTTAATTTTCAAAAATGTGTACGCATAACGGTACGAAAAATCATTTAACGAATCTTTGCAACGAATATCTTTCTAACGAATCTTGGCTTTTAACGAATCTTTGCAATTAAGTATTAGGAGTTCTTTTGTTTACACTAGATATTAATTAAATACTATGCACTAGAGTGGTTCAAAAAAACTTTTTTTCAGCTAGAGTCCAGGACACCCCTATTTTTTTACACTTACTAATAGTATTATGCTGTAAAAGTTTTAGCTTCTTGCTCAAATTTTAAAACGGTGCTCAATGAACCCTTAATTTAACATTAGCCGTATCATAGAAAATGCCACAAGTTGAGAAATATTTAATTTCCCCAGCTGTTTTTTGTAAATAATTGTTTTATTACATTGTATATATTTATATTTCTAGTATATATTGTAATATGTAGAATTGTTTTCAGTTCTAAGTATTTTTTAATCCCTCCCCCCATACTATTAAAGTTTGGGGGAGGGGGTTGAACACCCTCTTTCATTTGAAATAGGAAGCTAAAATTCCTCCAGTATATTGCTATCCACAAGTCTAAAACTATTGAGGGGTGTCGCGGTATCTCGGATAAACTTTTTTTTTACATGTATTTTTGAACCATCCTACTGTGCACTAAGGATGGCACTTTTACACTTTAAAGAATTGTATTTTTTTTACCTTCTCTGTTAAAATTGAGAAAAGGAACAAATTTAATGAGGAAAAACTTCAAAATATATTTTAAAGTAAGATAAAAATGACCTGAGGGAAATGTGTATCTGCCTATCTGACGTGCCACACCACATCCCAAAAACTTTTTGAACGTGGCCTAGACAGGATTCCAACATTTTTTTTTTCTTTAATGATTTTGAATATGAAACCTCATTTCGAACTTGAATTTTTTTATTGGAGAAAAATTATTTTTTTATTGGAGAAAAGTCCTATATAATGTTCCAAAGCATTATATTAGGCTCTCCAAGGTATGTTGAATCCTGTATAAATTCTAATCTAACGGACTGATATTCTTCAAAAAGCTCTATTGGGATGGACTATTATAAAACAACCTTAACATAATCCTTTTAAACAAATGTTCATATTACATCGTTTCAAAAATTTAGTAATTCCATTAAATGGTTAATCTACTTTTTACAAATGTAAATTTTAGAAAATATGTCAAGATGTCGCTACATAAAATTACATAAATCACGTCTACGAAAACTAAATTTGACTATTTTCATCGAGTTATTTTTATTTTTTTTGTACGTACGCTATAAAAGATTAGATGCGTTTTCGAATGGTCCATTATTAATTTTTAAAAACATACCATCATTATTTTTTTCCTTTAGTACAAAGATAAATAATGAAGAAAATTTGCGCGACCCTCTATTTATGCTACTTTAAAACGTAGCAATAAAGGCTTGATTTATTGCCCTTTCATAAATTCTTGATAAGAAATGATTTTCATATTTTAAATTTTGAAGTTTTTGTTCAGGCATCCTTTAAGCAAATTACCCTTTCTTACAAAATGCTTTTTTTGCCCGTGTGTACTTTACATTTTCTTTTATTTTGAAGAAAAATTAATTATACTATCTGATTTGGAATATATGTAAAAAAATCGTTTGCAAGAAATAAAACAAAGAATGTGTAAAAAATATCCCCCCGAGGAAAGAATTCTTGTTTTAAATTTTTCTTTCCTTTTAATAAATGTATTTTAAGTCTTTAACGTATTTTTTTTGGGAAAGCATTTTTCATCACTAATTAATCCATTTTTCTTCATTTATGTAAAGGAATATAATTTTAGCTATGTACTTTGCATTTTTGTTTGTTAAGTTCAGATGTTAAACTAAAACTTTTGCAATGAAAAGTAATGGCTTATGATATATAAATTTTGCTGTAAGCATAATCATTTTGAACAAAATTCAAATAAGAGTTTTCTGAAAACTAATGTGTGCATTAGAACAAATTTTGGGATAGAACTCAGCCGAACTTGCAGTTTCTCATTTGGCACACTTTTCACCGAGTAAAACTTACCTTAATTTTTCTCTACTCAAAAATATTTTTAAAGAATATGTTTGTAATATACAAAGAAAGCTATTAGAAAAAATTAATTACGGTGACGCAGCCGTCAATGAAATTAAGATCCCTTATTAACTTTGGCTCTTTATAGCCCTAACACATTCATATTAACTTTTTAAAAAGCATTTGGCCCTTTAAATGGATTTGGATCTTTAATGTTGTTTATTAACTTGCCTTTGTTCTAAACTAATCAACATTTAAATTTATAAATGCGCTAAATAAATTTAAAAATTATTTAATCTTTTATTTACGAACTAAATCGATACTTTGTGCCATACAAAGCTCTGTTTAAAAAGAAAAAAAATCTTTTTCTTCGCAGAATTAGCATTAAATTCTTAAAAATCAACTTATCCCTTAACCAAACTATACTAGTAGATAAAGCTTGACCACGGAAAGAGTCATGATGACCAAGAAGCGGAAACATTATTTCTATCATTTGTAATATGTATGTGGCTGATGTATCTATCCTCATACACATAATAGCCTATGATCGAGTAACGCGCATGATAACCACAGCATGATAATTTGATAATATGTTTTGGTAATGTTTAACATGTAGGGAAAGGCTTTTTTGTGACAAGGCTGAACTCGATTTGGTAACTTTACTGTTTTACTGATAAGACTGTGTCCTTTTAGGGGAATGAAGAAACGAAAAAATGGTCAGCAATGAACGCTACCTACTGGAGTTCAGGGTTCATCCACTGGAGTTAGGGTTACAATTTCAACTATCAAAATATCACCAAACAAGCAGTGGCTTCGTTCAAATGTAGAAGCAATTTTCACCCGTCATACCTTGACGGGTGATTTTCTAGTTACAAAATACTAACAAGCTGCCAACTACAAATAATATGAAAGTCGTTCCAGCTTCAAGGTCATCCGGTTAAACTTCTTACGGTTGAAAAATTAAAACCCTGATGTTTCTTAGGCCACGTTGAAACCTTATTCATGCAGCTTTTCACTGTCATTACAGAGTTATTTTTTAAGTCAGAAATAAAGTATCCCCGTGAGTTTCATCTCTTTTTAAAATGTGCTTATTCTTTTTAATTGTGCTAACCCCCTTTTTGTTGTTTATTTTTTACGTAAATTTGCGTGGCATGTTTTAACGTTTTCAAAAAATGCACTATTAACAACGTATTTTTTTGGAAAAATATCCGTTTTTATCTTAAATATTCACATACTGATTGCATACAGATGCAAATCTTCCCATTCGTATTTTGTAAACTTTTAGTTTTAAAATCTTCGTTTGTTAAAAATTGCCAATCGCTATCTAAACAACTTGTTTTAGGAACATTTAAATGCAATATGTTTGCACACGCAACGATAATATTCCACTCCCACTTATTTAGTACTCAGAAAAAAAATAAATGATTACATTAGCCATATTCTCCATTCCAGAAAAAAAAATCCAATAGAATCGTGAAATGAAAAAAAAGTATAAATAAATAAATAAATAAAATAAAATAAAAATAAAAATCAAGCTGTAATTTAGAAATATTTCTTTTACCCACTCTATTTTCCCGAAAGAAAATCTCGAAGGAAGAAAAGTCTTCAAAGAAAAATCAAGTTAAGTTTTTAAAATTCCACTTACCTTAACTTATGCATAGACAATTACTGTGACTTCAACTATTGCATTTGCATTTAGTTTAGCTCAGTATCGCTTGCGAATTTTAATGTAATTGTTTCTACTAAGCGTATTTTCGCATCTCCTCCCTTTTTTTTGTTTCTTTATCCACGTTGAGTGGAAATAGGGCCTCCTGCACACGAGGTGGTTAGTTTAATCAACGTTTCAAAAAAATGCCTGTAAATTGATTGACTGGCGTTTTTCGTTGTCTTCACACGATTCAACTAAGTTGAATCAACTTCTCTTCTAATAAGCCGATGTTATTCGAGCAGCTGCTCCGCAACGCTGTCTAAACTGAACCGAGTTGACTCAACTGGTTTACTCTTGGTTTAGAGTGGTTGCTTGGCAATGTCCCAATGAGTTGAATCAACTAGAAAATTGTTTCAACTCATCGGGATGAAAATGGTAGAAGAGGCACATGTGCCTAAAGACAGGCGAGGGAAGGATGCCAGGCTAGTCCTTCACTTTTCCGCCCGTTTGAAAGTTGATTCAACTAAGTTGCCTCGTGTGAAGGAGGCCTAAAAAACTGCACTTTCATCATCAAATCGGATATTTATAGTAAAAAATTAAAAGTTTTTGGTTTTAATAATGCCAAGTTTCTTGTAAAAAAAAGCTTTTGTGTAGCTTCCTTAGGATTGTCTTTATCAAAAGCATTTCATTTTTGATCAATGGATTTATGAAATTTTTTTGATTAAACGTTACTCAAAAACAAGCTTGAAAAAAAAAATAAAAATAAATGTAGGTACACAATCGAGACAGTGAGATGCACATGGTTGCAAGTGGACATTTTCAAGTTTTGAGTAAAACGCGTTTAAAGATAAGGTAGGCTTTCAATGAAGTTTTCTTCTAAATCAGGCTGTAAAGCAGCACCTACTAAGGCAACTAGTACCATCTCTTGCCCCAAGTTTGAGGAGGGGTTCACTACCATTAGTACTGGTTATCCAAATTTTTAACTTTGGCACTTACGTTCTTTGCTTCTCGCTGCCTCAATTGGGAACGAAAAGAAATGGCTCTATGAAAATTTTTCGATAAGTAAGATAGAGGCACTTAACATGATGACCAGATTAAGTTAAAGAAAGTTATTTAACTACATGCTTAAAGCTTTAGTTCACATAAAGTACAGTGGTGGTAAAAAAAAAAAAAAAAAAAAAAAAAAAAGCATCACCCGCGCCGCAAAGGAGAGGAATATCATCCCGACTGCATTCAACACACAGTCAAGCATCCCGTATCCCAAATGATTTGGGGATGTATTTCTGATCAAGGAGTTGCTGGGCTTCACTTTGTGCAAGAAACAGTAAACGCTCAAGTGTATATTGGCATTTTGAAGGAGAAATTGCTTCCTATATATACTATCCGGAATCACTTTACTTCAGTTCCAAACTACGTCATTTTCCAGGATGATTCTGCTCCGTGCCATTGGGCAAAACTGGTAAGTAACAATTTAAAAACGTTTATTCTGCCATTAGACTTAAATTGATATGGGGTTAAGTATTTTTTTTCCTCTAAACTCACACACAGGTTCAGAAATGGAAAAATGAGCATGGGGTCAGCAATTTGCCTTGGCCCGGAAACAGCCCCGATCTACATAAAAAATTATCGGATTCCTGCTGTTAAATGTTTATTTTATAAGTTTTGCAGAATTTCACATACATTCATCGTTAATCGGTCGACCAAAACTTCTCAAATAATCCCATTGTTGTGAAAATGCGAGGGTGATGCAATTTTTTTTTCAGCACTGTAAATGAAGAACATTTTCAAAAGTCAAAACATATTAAACAATAATAAAATTTTTGTTGGGTGAAAAAGTAGTAGTTTTTGAAACAAATTGTAAAACGTAGGTTGTAAGTTATGAGTATAAACAGTGTGTACAATAACTGGGGTAAAAAGTTTTCAAGTAGGAGTATTCTTTTGAACGTTAAGTGAGTTAGTTAAAATGTTGTTAAGGAAATTTTGTTTGACAAGATACGGATAAAAATCGTGATTTTTGTAGTTTAGGATGTTATTCTTCGAATGCAAGTTTTCAAAATTTAATTCTTGAGACGGCAAATAAAACAGATTATTTCCTTAAACGTTATATAAAGAGATTTATTGTTTAAAATCAAAGTTGAAATTTTATTTAAAAAAATGAAGTAGGAAATTTATTTCTTCAAAAGAATTTTCAAGAAACTAAGTACCCTAAAGTCAAGAAGATAAAAAAAAAATAGTTTATCAAGAATCAAGTAGAAAATGTTATTCTTTAAAAAAATGTATTTTAAATAAATTATTTCTTTAGCTATTACTTGGAGCTATTTATTATTAGTATTTATTACTACCTTATTAGTAGGATTGCTATTTAAAAAAAATAATTTTTTTTTAATATGAGAGAAACTTTGTGCTCTTAAAGTAAAACATAATGTTTTGTTTTTTCTTCAAGAGGTACGAAGGTTTTAAATTCCTAATTACATCACCGATGAATGGTTACAAGCAAGAATGCGATGTTGGAGTCGCGGAGTCAAAGTCGGACTGATTTTGGAGTAAAGGGTTAATAGTCAGACTAATTTTGTGATAAAGGAGTAAGAGTCGAACTGATTTTGGGATAAAGGACTCGAAGTTGATCTGGTTTTGGGATAAAAGGTGTCGGAGTCGAACTGATTTTAGTATAAATGAGTCGGAGTACGATCTGATTTTTGGGTATGGAATTTGAATCAAACTGCATTTGATATGAAGAAGTCGGATTCGGGTAGATTCTGAGGTAAAGGAGTCGGAGTCGATGGCTCTAAAATTCCCAATGTTACAGTTGCAGCCGGAGTAAGTTATTTTCCTTCCAAAACAACAGCTTTGGTGGCGCAGTATAGCCCTCAATGGCTCTTGCGCCATTAAAATCAAATAAACCAAAAAACCACAGCTCTGGTTACAAGTGCTTCAAAAAGTTCATGTTGAAAAATTTCAGCCAAGACTCATTAATGTGGCCTAAATATTTATTTGAAATTTCAAATAAAAAAAGTATCCGACAGAAGATGAATGTAATGGTGCAAGAGAAAAAGTGATTGATGACAGTTTCATCATCAATCATTTCGATTCATTTAGGATATTAATTCCTTATCCATCTCTCTATTATTTTCCAATAATCGGACAACTCTTCTACATCAATCATTTTGCTTCCGATCGGGTTGCAAATCTAAGTGCTTTGCTGTTTCCTGATTATTTTTGAGGTCGCTGTCTTGGGAAGGGAAAGTAACTGCAACTTTGATTGTTTGTGAGCAAAACTATGTTGTGCATAACACTAATATGTCTTTCTAGAGCGCTTTTACATTCTTTGAGTATTTTAGCACAGCAATTTGATTAATTTTGTTATAAATTCTTGAAAGCATTGATAGTGGTGAGAAGTAGAAAAATCACGTATGAACTTACAACATCGAGAACCCGTTTGTGATGACAAAATCTCTCTTCTTATTAGAGCATCTCCTAGAAATAAAACTTTCTGAAACCGGCCTATCGCAAGCTACGTTTTGCGAGTCAAACTATACGCGAGTTTAGTTTTGAATTCCACGAAGAGATGATTTGCTGCTGTGAATTAGAGAATTTTCTGGAAAAGTTTTAGAAAAATATAAAACCATTCTTTTTATACCAGTCTAATATGAATTGTTCAAAACATATATTCCAATTTTTATTCCGAATATCAACGTTATATTATTCCCAAAAGTTACGTGTACAAGAACCTATAAGAACACACTTATGTGTGTTCTTATATGTTCTGCTAGAATAGTGGTGTAAGACATACGGATTATATGCCCCGTGAAATTGATCTATTTGGCCCGTTGTGCTGTTATTTGTTACGAAAGGAAAACTATGTTCATTAAACTTCCAATACAAAAGATTATCTTCATTCTGTATTATGAATGAATGCTTCAAATTTGGAGCCAAATGGTCAGAAATTGGTATGTAAAAGCCAGATAGAAACTTTGCATTGATAAAAAAAGCATATAGTAATGATGACAACATTTTTTGATTTGCAATTCTCTAATTTTCTTCATTTTCTAAGCTTTTAAATGTTACGAAGAAAAAAAAATTAAACATATTTAAATTTTTTATTCGTTCTGGCTCGCGAGAGTCAGCTTAACGTGAGGTTCGGCCCTTACGTAATAGAAGGTTGCCCACCAACTGCGCTATGACATATCATATAAGTTATTAAATTGAAAGTATTTATTCAAATATGTTCGAATCGTATGTGAGGAATATTAGATTTCTTCATGGTGTAGGAGTATTAGAATTGTTTATGTGTGGACTAGATTTTGGAATTTTGTATGCTTTGAAATGCGTGTAGCATTATAATTCATTTTGTACGGAATATGAGAAAGGTTTGTGCGAAATATTGGAATCAGTTCCAATTTGTGTTGGGTGTAGGTGAGGTGTGTTACAAGCAGGGTAGAGTTTGGAAGTCAACCCTTCCCCATTCCGCCGGAACTCTTGGCTCTAAACCATATTGCCGATCGTTTTGTAGTAGTTTGTATAGATGTTATACTTATTTAAGAACTGCTATATATAAGACCCCCACCCCCTCGAACCCTCCAGGAAAATTCTGACTGTGGTAGTGGTTCCAGTATGTTATGTGTTTTAAGATATCATAATTTTGTTGACAATGATTTGCAATTTTAAAGCGATTTAACAATATCGATGTTGGAAAGAGCAAAAGGAAGATATGTAAGGTAGTGAGAAGCAAAGGGAAGTAAGTGCCAAAATTAAAATTTGGAGATCACCTATACAAATGGTAGATGAGCTGATGTCTTGGGGATAAGAGATAGTAGTAGTAGCTCTGGCAGGGTGCTGCTACACAGATTTATTCTGATAAACTTTTCAATGAAAGCTTACCTAGGACGTAGTTGATTAGTTACAACTTTAAACGCGTTTTACTCAAGAAAATGTCCACTTTTTGCTTTTCACTGTCTCATATGTGAAATTAAAACTCCATGCTATATTCAGTTACATTTATGTCTTACATAAAGTTTTGTCTTTCTGAAGAGCCCCTAAAAAAGTTAAATGACTTATGCCGGAATTCAGTTATCAAGCTGTGTAACACTGGAACACTCAGACGAATTGAATCAGGTTGCGATAACTAATGTTTGCTTATCTTTTGCAACTGATTAAGAAATGTAAATTAATTTTACTTATGTTCTCCGAATTATTTTAACTTAAAAAATAATAATAAAATAATAATATGTCTATATGGTGTTGTATGTAAATTTTCAATTCAAGCAGATACTTATCGAAAACGGAAGTTAACAGGTTTTAGATCAGAGATAACAAAATAGATATTAGTTTTGAGAGAAGTATTATTTATTATTCGTGGGAGCTCTGGAAGTTTTCTCAAACACTTTTCTAGCAAAATGCGTTCTCAAAATTTAATAACATGAAAAATTTGTTTCAAAATGAAATCCTAAGGGTAATTCTTTTAGGTGAATCATATGAGACGCCTTGTAATTTTTCAACGTGTCGTTATTTACTTTCAAATTTTCTGATCAAATGTTGTTTTGCCTCGGGCAAGAATATATTAACCGTTTTAAACTGAAGGCTGACATATTGGTAGCGGGAAAATTACGGACACTTTATGAATTAGTGTGCAGATAAATCAAATCTGGAGCAGATGTTGATGACACCAACGCCATGCTCTTCCTCAGCAATGTGTCATGCAAATTTAATCAAGAATTTTGGAGAAAAGATGTCTAATTGAAAATTTCGTTAGCAACAAGGTTGCAAATTCATTTATTTTCTGATGAAATGAATTTTGAAATTACTTTGTTGCGCTGTTTGTTCTGCTAAAGTTCTTGAATTTGATTTACTGCTATAACTTATTGCGGCATGTCTGACGAATGTTATTTCCCTTTATTTTAGGAACAGTTTTAGACTTCCACATAATATGTTTTAAAATCATGTTCTTGTCAATGCGTTAGCCATAAGTTTATTAAAGTTTTGGTGAATATTCGCATCAATTGCAATAAATACAGCAAATAATGTATGTAGCAAGCTAGAAATTTGTATTCAGTTGAGCTGTCTGTGCCTTTAACAAACTTAGTCATTTTGAAAATAAATAGTTTTATGCTTTAGTCAAAAAAGCAAGTAATGAAGAAGATAAAAAATAATCTATTGAAAAGATTATAAAAAATAAAGCTTTAAAAATTATAGGATTAAACGTTGAAATTACGTTAACTTGCTGTACCTTTGTAAACGGTATTTTGTTCCTTCTCATTTCAGAGTATGTTTTTAGTTAATGCTTGCTATTTGTGCATTTATTACTTGCTGTTTTTATATTTTAATTTGCCAGGATATTTTTTTTTTGATACTGGAAAGTTTTCCCAAATAAATGTCATTATGTATGAAGTTTTTGCAGTATTAAGAAGAGAAAAAACTTCCATGCTTTTTCCTTTTTTTTTTGTATTTTAATCCATGTTTTGAAATTCCGAGTATAATAACTATTGTTTATAATACTGACGCAATGATCGAAGAAAAAAATGGTACATAAAAAAGCTGTTTTGAATTTTAAAAGAATATGTGAGAAAAAATGTAGTACAACGGTTAAAAGAACGGAGTTATGCAAATAAATGATGAAGCTTAAATAATATATTTGTACGTCAAGAATAGTTGCGCGTTTGCTGATAGTAAAATACATCAGTACATAATTCTGTTGCAAAGAATAATGAGCGTGAAAGGCACAGTTATTACTGAGTGAGGTTCATATGATCAGCGTTTTATTCACTGATTGATTTAATTTATTGGCGAGCAAACAGAACCTATGAACGAAATTGTTGACAAGCGTTTTTAATTTTTTATTACATTTTTTATAAACTTTAAGTATGAATCTTTCAAACAGCAAAAAATATTATTGTATGGACATGAATTTGCTCTACAACAGACGATAGATCTCTGAATACTGATTTAGGGAATGTAAAGGAAATGTTCAGATTTTGTGCAAATAACAGAACCACTAAATCTAAGCAGTAATACGTCTTTAGGATTAATACATAATTACAGCTTGAAGTTTAACACTGCAAACTGAGCTAGGCATTAAACACAATGAATCAGGTTAGCACAAGCAATAAAACATCATTCTAAAAAAGCAAAAAATATTATTGGATGGAGATGAAATAGGTATTCTACAGACTACATGTCCCGAGATACTAATATAGTGAATGTAAAGAAAAGAAAAATATGGACCAACGGAGTTTTTGCAAATATAGAACGTTAAGTCTAAGCATTAATACGTGTTTAGGATTAGTACATAATTTCAAGGTGAGGCATTACACACAATGAAACAGGTTAGAATTAGTAATAAAACATCATTATGAAACAGCATAAAACCTTATTGGATGGACATGAACCAGCTCTTTTATAGAGTAAAGATCTCATAATTTTTATTTTAGGGTAAGAAACGAAAAATCATACCTACGGATTTTGTGCAAATACGGAACACTAAGTCTAGTAGTAATAAGTCTTTAGAATTAATACATAATTTCAGCGAAGTTTCATGCTGCAAACTGAGGTAGACGTTGCGCACTATGAATCAGGATATAACAAGCAATAAAATTGCAAACAATAGTATTGGATAGACATGAACCAGCTCTACAACAGACTATAGATCTCACGATACTAATTTGGGGAACGTAAAGAAAAGAAAATATGTACTTAACGGATTGTATGCAAATACAGTATACTAATTCTAAGTAATAACAAGTCCTTAGAACTAATGCAAAATTTTAATGTGAAATTTTATGCTGCAAATTAAACTAGACATTGCACACAATGAATCAAGTAATAACAACCAATAAAACAGCATTCAAAAACTGCTGTTCAAAAGAAAAATAAATGTATTCTTACCGTAAGAAATCCACAAAGAATGTATCCTTTGGTAAATATATCCTCGTGATGCGTTTCTTTCGCACGCTTGTGTGCGAACAGCGGCGAAAGTAATGCTCGCAAACGTGATTTGAAAGGCAAGAGTTGAGCTAATAATGGTCTGCCGGCAATTACTTTCACTGGGATTCGACTTCTTCCCCAATCGCTCTGACCTATTTCGATCTGTGTGGATGAAGCGGCTTTTTTTACATTTTTTTCCTGACCAAATGTCCTCTTCGTTATGGGGACTGTATGTTTGTTAGCATTGATACAACATTGTGCTTTTAATTTAACGCTTACTTTGTTAGCCCCTGTTAACTGGTTTACGTGTGGTACTTTTTTCCAACTTTGAGCTATCTCGAGTTAACTCTCTCGTTTACACGTTATACTTTTTATTTTCAAAAATAAGCTGATCAAATATATTTTTATAGGGTTTGCATGTTAGCATTGATTTTCAATTTTGAGTTTCCATTTAAACGTTTACTTTGTCAACCCGAGTTAACTCGTTTGCACTCGATGTGTTAAAAAAAGGCTGTTTAAATGTCTTCTTTATAAGAGCTGTACGTTGGTTACATTTAGAAAATATTGAGGTTATACTCTAACGCTTACCTAGTTACGACGAACTAATTCGTGTACACGCATTTTGTTTAAAACTAGCTAGATAGCAGATATTTAAAGATTACTGGCTCTTGCTTTCCTTAAAAGAAATAAAAGTTTTAGCACCAGGCAAGTCATTTATGGGGGTACTGGAGTCTTGTTTCTGCCTGTCTGAATTAATGTACTGGGATATGCATGTGTAGTCTTGTTTTCTATGTAATATACATTAAATACATACCGTTTGCCATTTCCTGCAGTGCCGGATTTTCTATCTCGCAAATGTTGCAATTGCAAAGTGCCCCCATGACCATAGGTGCCCCAAAAGGAATATAAAAATGCACCTGATGAATGTTTTACATAATTTTGTCATAAACAAAGGGGCCAAAAAAATGGACCTCAAGGCTATGAACCCGCAACTTCTTCCTTGAAAATCCCTCTTTCTCCTTTTCTGTTGGACCTGCTTATCACATCATTTGATGCCAGTATCACTGGCTGAAAGTACACCAAATACCAAATAGTTTTGAAGTGTATGTTAGTGAGCATTAACAAAATCTTATGTTTACATTTAAATGCGTATGTACTTATTTATTTTTGAGATGATAAATTAAAAATTTAATGAAAACAATAAATTTCGTGTTCAATCTCAGTAAACACTTGTATAGCATTTCATTATCTATCAAATTTTTAGTTTTATTTCACAGAACTAATTTATTCAAACTTCCCACCAGAGAAAGGATTATTACCAATTGATGCATGTATCGCATGGATATGTAATTTTTAAATTCATTTCTTATCAAAAATCTAAAATTAAAATTGATTGTTTTTTTTCAGAAAAGCAAGACTACAATATTAATAAGCATTAACAAAAGTTAGCGCAATATACATCTCAAAAGAATGAAAATAAGAAACCGAGGAACTACTTAAAATTTAGTTATTAAAAAAGTCGATATAAAACTAATTTTTAAATTAAATTCAATTCGAAAAAATAAATAAGGAAAGAAAGAAAGAATCAAAAATAAAAACAAAGAGAAAAAAAGGTGTAAAAAAAAAAGAGTTCGTAAAACACTATAATCAGTTAGATTTACCTAAAACCGACGGAAAGAAAATTTTAAAATTTGAATTATAAAGTTGTAATGCATTTCCCATAAAGCTGAATTATCACAGTATATTCTAAATTTTGAAAGTTTTCTCGGCTGTTTTGATAAAGTAGTACTTCTAAGTAGTACTTTAATGTAGCATCGTCGTACAAAAGATATTTCAAGAAAAAACTCTCTGCGCTTAATTATAGTAATACGCTACCAAGAGTTGAATTTTAAACTTTTTATTTCCCCCTTTTTGTCAAAATATTCAACTTTCATTATTGTGTCTTTGAAAACTACTTCCTTTCGTCCTCATCATTTTTTTTTCATCACTGTCATTAACTCTTTCCTTATCCGATTGCATTGCTCGAGAACGACCAACTTTCCCATTCATTAGGTGAAAGCCACCTTCGCAATTACACCCTGGAGATTGCTTCGTTCCTTCCACCCCCGGAGAATTAGCTTGCTCAAAAAGACTCATTTTCTGGTCCAATTTTGTTGAAAATTTTCTGTTTCAAACTGGTGCATAGATGGACTTTTTCTTTACACTGTATCTTCCGTGAAACGTGATCTGGAATGCTTGGTTAAAGCGTTTCAAACCAAACCTGCGGTATCAGCCATTTTGGTTCTATTGGTAGAGTTTGGTATCCTGTGTTTGCAACTTACTTTGAATTAATGGTCGTTTCTGTTAGTAAACTGCTATGTCCTTGTATGAGTAAAGGTTTTGTTTGATAATATACAGCAGTCTTTTCTGTGTGAAATTATTTTGGTTTCCTCAAGAAGTTCAAAGTTGTTATCATTGTTTTAGTACTAAGCTAAACAGTCTTTTACCCAGTAACATAAACATTCATTGGGTCTTCTTTCAAGACTCAAATTCACGCTAACAAGTGTGGGCTTATACTGTCGTGAGATGGTATAGGACAGTATCTGCAGGAATGAGTTTGTATCACCTTTGAAGAAAAGTGTTCTCGATTCCATTCCAACAGAAGGGAAATACTGGAATTTGAGCGTTTTTCGTGCTGTATTTCTAGCGGAAACGCAATAAGCAAGCTTGTACAATGATGTTAAAGTACACTAAATGACAAAAACACGCATAAAAAATGAAAAAGAAAAATTTGCTGATATTAATATTTGCCTGCCCACGATTATAATCAAAAATTATCGAGAAATTCATTTTTACTTTCTTCTATATCTAATATATAGAAGAAAGTATTGGCTTTGTGCAAATTTTCGAATTTCGAATTTTGACGGATTCGAATGTTTTGATGTGTGTTAAGTCCATTTCGACCATTTTTGGAAAATATCTGTCTGTTTCTTTGTGTGTGTGTGTGTGTGTGTCTGTATGTGTGTGTGACCAGTTTTTTGTGGCCGCTCTACAGAAAAAACCACCGCATGAAATCGAACGAAATTTATTACACATATGTGCCCCTATGTGAACTTGTGCCCATTGGTATTTAGCACGAATTCCTCCAAGGGGGGTGGAACAATAGGACGTTTCTTAATTTATGCATGCCTGCTATCCCCCAAAGAAGTAACTGGCGAAATCAAAAAAAATTTAGTCCATATGTTGCCCTTAACAGGTACAGATGCTGATTCAATTTTGGTGTCAATAGCTCAAAGGGGGGTTGAGCTAAAGAACGTTTTTCTTGTCAATTGTGACTGCTGTATCTCAAGAAATAATGAACGGAATCAAACAAAAATTTATCAACAAGTAGCCATTAGAGGGTATAAGAGCTGATTGTATTTTGGCGTCAATATCTAAAAAGGATGTGGCGCAATCGAACGTTTTTTTAATCCATTTTGAGTGCCATATCTCAAGAAGTAATGCTACGTTCTGGATGAATTTTGGAATAAATATGAATCCATGTGTAAACAGACGTTGGTTTAATTTTGGCGTCAATCGCTCCATGGGGGGCTGTTTTTTTTGTGTTTGAATAAAAATAGCTTTATAAATGCAACAATAAGAAAGATAAATCATAATAGACTGACGTCTGCGTATTTCGCATAATTTTAATTGTTAAAAAAAATGACCAGAAAATCGCGATGATTTAAACTTTTTAACTGTTTCCATCTTGTGTTCGTTAACAAATAAATGTTTGTAATTGTTTTAAGCAAGGCTTTTAAAATAATTTTCAATTTTCATTCTTGGCTTTGCTTTTGAGATAAATCGGGAATTATGATGGTCGTCAAGTTTTAGCTTGTGTAGTTGTGTTTTTGTTGGGAATATTGCTTCCTCGTCAAGCATAAGGAGGGATCAGAATTATAAGAAAGATATAGAAGAAAGTTTCGTGATGGCCCTTTATTACATTATTATACATGCAATCTGAAATATGTGTATATCACACCTCGAAAACAATGAATACATTTTTAATATCTTTTGTACAGGATGTTTCAGTTAAACGTTTCCGAAATTCTAAGATGGGTAGTATATATCCTGACAACTCGTAATCATATAGCAATTTGGTGTTGGAAATGTTTTCCTGAAGCGGTGGTGAAAAGCACCGTAAAGAAAAAAGACCTTAATTTTAAGCCGACATTTAACTGAAACACCCTGTCTCTTAGCATTAAAAAACATAATAATAAAAATCTAAAAATCTAATAATGTTTGGCAAAAAAAGCTCAATTTATGGAATCCCCTCTTAACTTAGTACCTGGGGCGAACATCCCGCTTATACCGCCTTTTGGATAAGCGATTCAAGGAGATAAGTTTTGTTCCATGCAGAAAGTTTTTATTCTATAAATTTCAGTGTTGTTTTAATAACTGTACTTGTTTATTTATATTGAATGCTTTTTTCTTCACAAATTTTCTCTCTTGGTTGTGTTACATTATTTTTATCAATCGGTAATGGTAAGTTTCAGAAACTATACGTTCAGTTAAACAGATTTCAACTTGAGGGATATTGTTTCTGCGAATATCAAGTATCTACAAGCATCTGAAAATCATTGTTTATGTTTTCGAAGAAACGTCTTGGAAAAATATTCTTTCTATTTATGGCACACGAAAGCCTGTTTTATGTTATTTTTTTCTTTGATAGAATGCAATGTATGTTACTTAACCTCTCCACTTTTTAGCTTTTCTTATCTTTTTCTTTCTTTCTTCTTTTTATTTGCATTTTGTTAATTTGTTAAGTAAGAAGCTATACCCTTATAACAATGGTGTCCACTGACTCTTTGTTTCTTTTTAAAGTAAAATACAAATTTCGATCAATATTTGTCATAGTGTAAGAAAACTGCGACGTTGCTTCCTGATAAGTTCCTGATGTTCGTGTTTACAACTTTCAGTATCTCTTAGTAAAACGGATTTGAATTGGATTTTTCTTTTTTTTTTTAAATATATTAATATAAATGAGTTTTTTGTATTTTTTTTTTAATTGACGATCTTCTTACAAAGAACAGACATCAGATTCAAATGATCTTAATAGTAAAACTTTGTATGATACTTTTTACTCATATTTTAGTAAACCTTTTAAAATTTTAAATATTTCTTTTGATTTCCGCAAATTTATAATAAAGCTTATCACATTCATCATAGCTTTTCTTTCTCTTCTGAACTGATTATATGTTGGATAATTCTGCAAAAACTACCATATATATTATTTCTCAGTGTTTTTTTTTTTTTTGATGAGAACGCAATAACTCCATCAATAATTTTTATCAAACTTCATAAGTAACGTACCGTTTCAAAGATTTATTCTCTCGCTTTCGACGAAAAATAAAGATAACAGTTTCTTCATTTCTCTAATGTATTTTTTTGGATACTACATAGCTTCCTATTATCAAAGATCAAATGTAAGATATCATCTTGAAGATTGTTTCACCGCTATCAGCGAAAAATATACAGACTAGACACATCTGTTATTCAAAAAATTACTTAAAAACCGTGTTTTTAAATTCCTTCTGTCGAGCGCTAATACTTCGCACGAACCAACTGGTAAACAGAGTTAATATGAACTGCGGGTATTTCCTACTATGCGTGGTAACTTCTTTTTTAATGCAGTGAAACCTGTAAAGTTGAGTTTCCTTGTAAGTTGACCATCTGTCTAAGGTGAGCGTGTTTATCAGGTACAGAATTAATACTATGTCATGTAAATCAACATCTATAAGTTGACCACGTTTTTTAAGTTGGCCACTAAAGTAGTGCCCTGCAAGTGTTCAATTTACGCAGGTTTCACTGTACTAATAACCTGTCTGAATCTTTATCTTAATACCCATAAATTTTGTATATTTTAATTCCTTTAAATCATTTATTTTCTCTGAACTACTAGTGGCTAATGGGCGGTAATTTACTGAATATACTAGGGCTAGTTTAACTTTAAAAAATTTAGAAGTTTTTAAAGTCTTTAAAAGGTTTATATTTCTTAAAATATTTGGATAGGTAGAAATATTGAAATTCTTAGAATGAAATATAGAAACCATACTTAAGTCAGATATACTGAAGAAAAAAAATCTTATTTTTAAAAAGATACTTCTAAAGAGATATCTTTTTCATATTCTTAGATTTAAGGATAATTTGTCAGAATGCTTCTATTTGCCTTTTTATTAGATCTCCCAATTACAAAACTTCTCCAGAGCTTCAAGCTTCCTTTTTGTTGAATCGATTCATGACAACAAAATGGCTGCGACATTCGAACCGTATTTTATGCCTCGTAAAAACGCAACGTACTTCCACTTTGTGACCGGTTGCGCGAAAACTGCTTTCAAAGATTCCGCAGGAAAAACTTGAAAAACAGATTTCGCAGGAAGCGCTATCTTGCACAATATGGTATCCTATTACTTGCCAGCAGTTTTTGTTGTATTCGAAAGAAGATAGACTCGAATTCGCCTATTGTTTGTTGGTACTGATTGCTGCAATTTTGTCACCATTTGTGTAATGGATGTGTCTAAAATACTGTGAATTTTTGCGTGACATCACCTAGTGATCAGCTATTGTTTTCATTTTTTTGTTTCCTTTTAGTGTTTTGCAGTTAAAAATACAACTTTCGACATTGTGTATTGTTCGGAAATTTAAAGATTGAGTTTGGATGAAGATTTTTTCAAGCTTTTTTAATGTCAGCCTGTTGCATTAAATTTTTTTTTTGCTTTTATATTTTAGCCGACGTGTAGCTTTCCGCCACACCCTGTTCTAAAATTAGTGTATTTATGTAATATAGTCAAGTTGCAGTGGTCATGTTCTGTAGCTACAACTGAGATCCTTGACTTGAAAATAAAAGTTTGGTTTTGTGCATGGGGGTCCATATGCAAAATTTTAAGGGGGGGGGGGCTCAGATATTTTTGTTGTGGTTTTGAAGGATATTTTCCCCGTGGAAACCAATTGCAGTACATATTATAGAGTTATTAAAATTTGACATTTTTAATAACTTACTTCTTAGAGGCTGAAGAAGAAATGTTTTTACAATTTTGAAAAAAAGGTTCTAAAAGCAAGGAAGTTCTAATTTCTAAGGGAGGGAGGTTTGAACCCCCATTTGACCCCCCCCCATATGAGCACCCATTGTTTCGTGCGTATATCAAGCATACTGATTACGACATTAGATACAGAAAACTGATGTCTTAATTATAGGTTTATAGCTTATAGACATTGCATTTAGAAGCAGTTGAGCCTTGATGTCGCGAAGTCATCAGTGCAGAGAAAATGTTTCAGGAATGAAGCACCGAGAGAACAAAAATGATGTGGAAAAGTCAATACGCGTTTTTAAATTATACATTAAATACAATAAAAGATCAAAAAACCTTTAGAATACATGTTTTAAGCCATTGAATTAATCAAAAAGGTATTAGTAAAAACTGAAACAAAAAGGAAAAGTTGTAATATTTATCCTCTTCTTCCCTCAAGGTCAAAAAGTAAAGAAACAAAACTTTTTGCTAGATGCTTGAATTATTCACGAATTTTTCTATTAATTTCTGGCAAAAGAAATGTAGGAACTCAATAGTTCTCAGAACTTATTATAGTACACCAACACCCTAAATTTCGTGTAAAATGTAAAAATTTTCATAAAACCGAAGAAAAATACAGGAGCTTAGCTTTCTTGAGATCCCTTGCAAAATAAACCCAGTGTAAGCATATTAAGTTTTAAACGCTCTGAAAGTTCTCTTGAATTCAATTGCTGTTTTTGCTTCTTGATAAGTAGAAGTGCGGTGGTTTGATCGGTAAGGCATCGGACTTATGACTGGATGATACCGGGTTTGATCCTAGCCGGTCGAAGGTCCACCGTCTTCATTAATGATGACTGGGGGAAATTAAATATGATCGTGGTCACAAAGTCCTCCAAGTGAAATGATATCTCTGGGGGTGCTGGACCAGGATTGCTTGGTTTCGGGTTTGGATCAAAAAATCAGAGCTGTCTTCGGGGTCCCATCTGACTGGTTAAACCACAAATAGTGGTAGATACGGGGGACCCTGGAGTAAAATTGACAAATAGAAGTATAAGAAAGAATTTATTTATCTGAAAGCAAGGAACATTATAAGAACTTCGAAAGGTGCAGAAAGTCCTGTTAAAGCGCAGAGATAGAAAAAGTGATGTATTTGTCTTCTAGGGAACGGCTCTAAATAATATGCAAATGATACAGAAAACACATACAAATGATAAAGATAAAAGAAAAAAATATCCATTTTTAAAGCAAAGAGTTTAATGGAAACTTGGAAAACAACAGAAGATTTAGATATACAAAAGTAAACATTTTTTTTTTCAACATGAAGTGTGATACATTACTTAAAGCCCTCCGTATGAACGTAAATTATGTTAAAAGTAGAGATTTCTAAACGAAACTGTTTGTCTTCAAGGTATTTTATCTGTTTCAGTGTAGTCTAAAAACAATTAGTTTCTTACTGACATACAAACGAATGTAATTATACTTTTGATTTCTCAATTCATTTATGAATTAAGCGCATCAACGAATTCACTTAAAATAAAAAAAAACATATCTTACGAAATATCGTATACACAAATCGTTCTGTGTGCTTGTTTAGTGTTTTGTCAGAAAAATTTCAAAACGCAGCTATAAACCTGTCATCTCCAACTCTTTGTTCCGGTTCAGGACACTTTGGGGTACATAAATTGCCGATCAGCAACGGTTGAAGACTCAACGGAAGCTTATTTCATCTTTTAGTTGGCAGAGCGTGCCCAGTCTGTCAACTTTACTTATTTCTCGCCGACTTTTATTTTTTATGGTTGTTTTCTTTTATTATGGCATTAAACAATGTGTTACCCTGCTATTTGAGCTGATGTAATATTAATACATTTGTTAAAAGTTTAGAAGATTTGTTCTGTCCAAAATTGGTGTTTCTGAAAAATATAAACTAAAGATAGCACGGACGTAGAAAATCTCTCTCTTAAAAGGTTTAAATTTTAATTACTTTCGGATATAATGTTCTTATGGGTAAAATTTCATTTTTATGGGTCTTATTTTTCTGACTTCATCGCAATTTTCAAAAGGGAGCTGACAAGAATGATACTGTTATTGTTAGATTAATTTACCTTGTATTCCTTTCTTTTGTAACTAACGAAGATAAAAATTTCCCTCGTTAATCAATTAATTTGGCAAATATTTGATGTTCTATTAAACTGACATTGGAACTTCTCTCCTTTGTTGAACTTTTATCGATTGAAAAAAAAAACTGAAAGACTGATAGATTTAACATAGTGTAAAAAAAAAAGAACAAAAAAGGTTATTTGATGGTTCGAATCTAGAAGTTTTCCACGCTGCGGTTGGGCAGTCTCAAAGATAATTTGCTAAACTCTTTTGAATACCTCGTTCAGAAGGTGGCTTTAAAAAATATATTGAAGGAAGAAAATATCAGAGCTAAATGATTATATAAATTGGGAACACTCTTAAAATTATTGAAAATGCTCTTATTAATGAAGATATATTCATAAAGGGTTTACTGAGACAGTTCGGATAAATTTGTGCCACCTCATATTTTTTTTTAACTCGAGAAGAAAAAAAAAAAAAACCACACGTCTTATGTGATGCATTCTTGCTGGTGAGGTAATAAAATAAGATATATGACCAAAATTGTCTTAAAATACACGATAATATAAAAAATAAGAGGGGTGACGCAGTGTTATTCGAACTGGCTCAAAGATATCGTGAATGACTGTAACGCTAGATCAATGGTGTTCAACCTGCTTAACCGGAGGGTGGTACCTTATATTTCGAATATTCTCGCAGGGAAGCGCACAAATAAAGTTTTCAAATGTTCAAAAAATTTAAAAAGAATATGGTAAACCATGGAAAAAGAAAGAAAATTACAATTCAAGAATTGTTGTAAAAATGAAGGGCTGTCTATAAATAATGTCGCTTTTTTTTCAACATTTCGCCCTCCCCTCCCCTTTTTACAAAGTGTCACACTTCACTTTACCCCTTCAACCCCCCTTGTACATGCCACGCTATTTTTCCTACGTATATTCCTATCAAGAATACGTGATGTCAGATGTCAGACACCTCCATAGCCCTTCTCATAAACTATCACAATTTCACCAAACCCCCTTTCCCCTCGAATTGTGACGTCATCTACCGATAGCCCTTTGCTTGATCCCTTTTTTATTAGTGAAGAATGCATTGTTTCATCGAAACCAATTTCTGTAAATTTTGGACCTAATTTGTGACATTATTTTTGATTGTGATTTTGTTTGAAATCAAAAACTCGATCAGGCAAATTATGCGAAAATGCTGAACAAGTATTTCTGTAAAATTTTACAAAAAAAAGTGAAATCTAAGCTTTGGTTTTAATTTTGAATGGATATGCATATAGAGTGTTGGATTTAAACCCGTGTCTAGGTGGATGAGAAGACAATCAGTAATTCCCAATAATTCTGCCATTGTCTATGGGGCGACAACTTGTACCTTATTATTATGATCTGTTATTATTATTTGGATTGCGCTGATGTAGATTTTAGATGATTGTTTTTATTTATTTACTTTTTCAAGTTGATATAATTAGGAAATATATGGAAGTCCTATTGCAAACATTGATTGTTGCTAAACTCCGATGAATTTTAATTTCTATTTAACGTTTGATTTTCATTCACACGTAAACGATAATAAAATGAATCTTGATTTTAAAGAAGTTTTCCATATTTTGTCGATTTAGTTAATTATTCAACTTCTACTAGCACTGATATTTCTGAAGTTTCGCTTTGAGGTTTTGGACATTCTCTGTCCAAGGTTTAGTGAAAAAAATAATCCCTAGTCTTTTCAATAAGGAAATGAAGATAATGAGTTCTTAAAATACATTTTTCTTTCTCACGTGCATAAGAACTTTCTTGCATATCGAAGTACGTCCATAAATGGAAACTCTCCCGATTCGTCCGTGAGACTCCTGAATTTTTTATACCTTCTCCTGAACTACCTAATGAAGTAAATATCTCCCTAAGTTTCCTCAAAACAACGAAACTCCCTAAAAAAGGGGAAGTTTTCACTTATTAGAATTTCGGGGAAAATCCGTACAGTAAATTGATCAAGATCACAAAAACAAAACCTTTTCATACACACGTATGAAAAGGTGGTTTTTGATACTTGTTTAATTTTCCTTAACTCTAATTTCCTAGAAAATGCGATAAATCATTCTAGATTTCCAAAATCTTTACCAGATAAAAGGAATGTTATCATCACTTACAAGAAAAACAAACTTATGCCTCTTTCAAAAGATATGTTTAACCCAAAAGTAGTGGTTTTTTCAACTTCGAAAAAGTAATAATGGTGATAATAATAATCTCCACTTCCAAATTTCAGATCCTATCAAATTTCCGAATTCCTTATATTGGATCCCACATTTTATGAAATTCCTGCTTATTTTTGAAAATCCCTATTAAGCTCCAATTTTTGTCGTTAAATTTGTTAATGCTAAATCTCCCAAATGTTACGCAGAAGCCTCCCTAATTTTCAGCTTTCAATGTCGGCAAAATTTTCAATTTGTTTGCCACTGTTATTATCTGGTCTCTATTCTTGTAGCAGTTGCCGATGAAAAGGCATAACCGTCTTCAACGTGTCGTAGTTGAAAATGCGTAACTGGCACCTAGTGCGAGACTAAAAGACATTTAAACTCTGCTGCGCAAATTGCCTTAGAAGTAGTTCTTACCTCATTTACGCTCATTCCTCTGTCATTGATCAGCTTCTTTTCTTTCTTAATTTTTTTCAACACATTTTTTCTCCTTTAACATCTCCGGAAATGAGGTCACACTGATTTGTTTAATCTCATTCCTTCGGAAGCTGAATTGAAATAAGAAAAGTTAGGTGAATCTTTTAACCTATGGCCGCATGCTAAACCTGTCGTGTATCGATGCTTTAGAAAAGAACCCAGCAAGCTAAGAAGGAAGTGCAACAATTCTCTGCTCCGGAAGCATTTAGTCCTTTGATGCTTTCGACTGGTATAAGAAGCAAAATGATTTAATAAAAGACGAAATTCTTTTTACGTTCAAGATGTATTTTAATGAAAAGATGGGGTGAAATAAAACTTATTGAGTTCCAGCGACGTTAAAAAAGGGCTTACAGGAAAGACGTTTAGTTAGGTAAATAATTTTTTTTTTACATTTTTTTAGGAACTAAGTAACACAGAACATTTAAAACATATAAAAGCTTGAAAACATCTCTCTAACAGAAAGAATATGGATTCTGTATCAGGAATTAAATAAAAAAAAAACTATTTTCTTTTTGATTGCAGTCCATTGTTAAGGGTTAGGTGAAAAAGAAATGTGACGGATATTGAAACGCACGGGTGCTACCAAAAAAACGAATAAAGGTATTTTTTTCAAAGCAAAATTTAAGAAGGTAACATGAGAGAGCATTTCGTTACTGTTTTTTGTGTAGTTTCTACAATTGTTCAGGCATTTGTCGCATCGAAAAACCTCCTTGATTATGCCCTTTTCAATAGAAAGATGCTTCCAGAAATTATCGTTGAGACTAGTTAGTGGTCAGCCATTGCTGGTCACTATTTTTTCATTGTCAAAGCAGTAAATACAGGCTTTTCCCAAAATACACGCTCCAAGTTTAAGAAGTAGAATTCAAATGGTGCGAGATCGTGCCTATGAGGTACGTAATCAAACCACTCCATAGATTAGTTTTGAAAATACTGAAAATCATATGTATTGTTTATAAAGTTTTTTTGAAGTGGATAACTTCTTATGGGAGGGTAAACCGATTTGTGACATAACGCGCGTAACGGCGCAACTCTCGTCTGGCATTCCTTTCGTTCGCGCATATGAGAAAAGCGCGCATGGTCGGGAAAATTTTGTTCCTTTACTCTTTGGGTCAGCTTTAAGCGTTAAGTAATAGTAGAAAAAGTAATATAACTAATAGAAGGTGGATGATCGTCGCAACATAACGCAATGTCCTAACGAAACGTAAGAGTTTAATAATACAATATAATACCAATAACATTGTAAACAATATATATTCAAAAGAGCATTTAATCTTTTAATTTATTTTCAAAGCAAAAACATTTTTGCGATTAGTTATACTAAAAATATTTCGCTACATTTAGGGTTTTGAACTGTGATAAGGTGTGCGTATTTTAAACAAACTTCATCCCCGCAGACTTGGCAACGCGGGGGTTAGGGATCGCCGAGAAAACACTAAAATGTTTCGTAAGTTTGAGTGTTTTATCTGCTAAACGAAATATTAAGAAACCGATGCGTCATTTAATCTATCGTTTTTGCTCCGACATCAAAGCTTATGTTTAGAAGTAGTCTGAATTTTGATCAAAGAATAAAATTATTTTTCATTTAGAGCAATTTTGAAATCTTTTTTTTTTTTTTTTTTTCAAAATTTTTTTAAATAAAAATCTTACCAGCAAGCACCTTTCTCTCTCTCTCTTACGTATTCAAACTTTCATTATTTATTTACAAATCAATATTTTAGGGCTATTAAAATGGAAGTCTGGTTTGAAAATGATGATACTAAAATTATTCCATCTTTTTAACGTATTATGCAATTAAAGCGTCAAAATATAAGAGTAGGAGGCGTCGCAGTTTATCAGAATTATCTTGACTGCATAAATATTGTCACTCCAAATATAGGATTAAATGTTAATAATGCTACAAGCGAACAAAACGATATTGGCGAAATGGGTATAGTGGAATGTCTCAATGAAGCAAAGCAACAGATTATTATTGCCAACATATATATATACAGTCGAGTGCCGACTTGCGCGAGGGATGCGTTCCAAGATTCCTCGCGTAAGTTGAAATTTCGCGTTGTGGAAAAATATATGCATACAAATTTTTAAAGCATACCAAATACTTTTAGGGACTTATAAATACCCCTCAAACTGCTCTAACGCATTCCTTAACCATTACAGTTTCTTCCATAAAGAACTGAACTTTTACTGTATTTAAAAAATAAAAAACTGTTATTCAACATGAAATACTTAAAATGCACAAAATGAATGACCAATGGGAATAAAAAATATAAAATAAAACAACACGGTACGCACTGCATGCAGTAAAGTTAAAATGATGCACAAAATAGCGCTGTATAGTAGATACAGTAGAGATATTTACGAGTTAAAAAATAAGGATACTAGTGATGATTTATGCTCCAAGATCAGATCGTTATTCTTATCTAATACATTTTTAAATACGTTTCACCTTTTAATTAAAAACGTTTCAATTTGTGGCTACATCTCTTCTACCTGATATTTTTATTAATCCACAATGCAAGAGCGCGCGTAGCTTGTGGATTAATAAAATTTTCATAATTTACAATAATACATTTTCATAATTTTTATTTTCCTAGACTGCTCTGCAAGCTTCAATATTGAAACTAAGTTCTAAACTTTTACGGACATCTTTTTGTTTTGACTTTTAATTGTACATATGGAAGATTCACTCATACTTATCGCCGCGCTACCTTCGATGTTTTGTAATTGTTCAAGCATATCGAGAATCTTAGCCTTTTTAAATTTTTTTATCAGAAACTTTCTTTTTCTTCACATTTTCAAACTTTAGATGAAGGTGACACTAAGGTGCTATTATGGTTATTTGATGCACTAGACTAGTTTGGCGTGGGAACTTTGGCTGTCAGTGATGCTCAAAGGGAAGTAATAACATTCACGAAATCAATATTTAGTAGCCAATAACGAAGTTGATACTTCCTGCCAAAAAATTCATGTTGTGGGCGAAAAATTCGCGTTAGCTCTAAAATTCGTTACGCGTGAAAAATTCGCGTTATAGCCATTTCGCGTAAGCAAGAAGAAATCTACAAGTCACGGAACTGTACTTGATGCAGTCTTTGCAATATTTTTAGGTAACATACAATGCAAAAATTTCGTTGCTTATTATAGCTGCCATAAGCCAATTGTTACTTTCATAGGATTAAATAATGATAATAATTGAATGCTATGAAAGTTATCACTTCTGCCGAGCGTCCCGTAACGCACATTTTTTTTTAAAATTAGAACACCATAATTTCCTCTAAACTTCACCTACTTTCAAATGGTAGGCATCAATTTAAAGATTTTTTTTCAACGCTTTTGGCGTAAAATATTCAGACAACTCGCGCTGTAGCAGTTTTTTTTTTTTTTTTGAAAAAATTGGTTTATTTTATTTTTTTATTTTTTAATCAATCATTGCTTGAACGCCCTACGAGTGCGGCCGTCTAGCTCAATAGGTTATAACGTCATGCTAAAAAAGCGAAAATTATAGATTTGATTCCAAATGAGTTTTGTTATTTTTGGACGACTTTTTTCCTTCGGGGTAATGTTGATCCAAATTTTTAAGAATATCTAATATAAACTCATTACAGGATTCTGAAACACAGTAGGTACTGTTGCATTAAATTCAGAAAAAAAAGAAGTTAATTTTATTATGCTAAATTGCAGTTTCTTAAATTATAGTTCGTAACAGTGTTTTTTTTTTTTTTTTTGTGTGTGTAAGGGGGGTGGGGCTTGATTTTTCCTAAAATTAAGAAAATAAGGCTTTCTTTTTCTTTTTTACCATCATCGGCAAAAAATAAACGAAACAATTAATATAGTGACTCTTTTTCGAAAAAAATAACCGTTAAAAAAATCGAGTTTTTGAATTTCCGCTGTAAAGTGCCGAGTTAAGGAGTTACATTTTTGGAATACATTTAGGCTTAAGAAGACACATTTTTTAAGAGTCTGGAATGAGGATTAAGCTATCACAACAGTCTGTGTTTTTGTTATTTTTTTTTTGTTTAAAATAAATATTTTTTCGGGCTGTTCGTAAACAAGTCTATTAAAAAACTAAAATAAATGTATTTAAAGGAAAAAGATCATTTATGTATCTGCTGCTTTAGAATCTAAATTCACGCTACCGAAATTTTTTGGGAGGGTTAGTTTTAGAGAGCTTTTATACCGTTTTTGGATTATGTTCGTTTTCAGTGGAGGGGCTCTGTAGCACGCCATTACCCTAGGGGGGATGAAAACCCCTGAGTAGAGTGCATGTACTTACAATATGTACTGTACAATAGTAATATAAAGGCTATACGTATTTAGTTAAACGTTGTAAGAACCGATAAAATTTCTGTTTAATTGTTATTTAATCTAAACTTTATAGATGTTTACTAATAAGAACAATTTTCGTTTATCTAACGATGAGATATGTTTTTCACAGCTTCCGTTAGTTATTTTTATCAACTTATCGTAAAACAATGTATGGATTACCTTTCCCAGCTATCGGCGGAACTGATAAAAGGCTAATACAAAGAATGAAACAAAAATCAGTTTCAGTAGTACCATACGCTTCACTAAGCGAGCTAACCCTATTTGATTTGCTCTCTCTTGCGTTATGCTCTTAAGCCGTCTTCCTTTCTGCCGTATAGCATCCGCTCCGAAAGCAACTTTTGTGTTTTCGCTATCTGGGTTGCGCAATAAAATAGTTCGCACAATAGTCGTCCGCCGGTTTCAGATATAACGAGCTATTCGCGTGTTCCGGGTTATTAAAAGAGTTGGAAAGTCGTTGTTTGCATTCTTTGTTTAGTGCTTAATCGGATAACTTTGCTAAGTTACGCTACAAGTGCAATTTTGTAACTGTACCAAGTTGAAGTATAGTGTGGAGTAAACTTTTTAATCGGTTAGCGAATATATTGCTGGATTTTAAAATAAAATAGCTATAAATACCAGTTTTCATACATGATCTAATAATATACTTCCTAATTTATTAAAGTTAAGTTTTAATGTGGAGTAAATTTTTAGTTGGTTGGCGAATTTATTGCTTATTTTTTAAAATAAAATATCAATAAATACCAGTATTTCCACATGTTAAAAAATAAAAAAGACTTCCTAATTTATTACAAAGTTGAGTTTTAATATGGAGTAAAATTTTTAATTGTTTATAGAATTTATTGCTTGTTGTTAAATTGAAATATCGATAAATACCAGTTTTTATACATGAACTAATTAATAGGATTTATAATTTATTACAAAGTTGAGTTATAATGTGGAATAAAATATTTAATTAGTTAGCAAACTTATTGCTGGTTTAAAAATAAAATATCAATAAATACTAGTATTTATACATGATCTAATGATAGACTTCTTAATTTATTAAAGTAGGAGTAACATTTTTAATTGTTTATCGAATCAATCACTGGTTGTTAAAATAAAATATCGGTAAATGCCAGCATGTATAAATAATCTTATAATAGACTTCCTAATTTATTACAAAGTTGAGTTATAATGTGGGGTACAATTTTTTATTGATTAACGAATTTATTGATGTTTTGTAACGTAAAATATCGATAAATACAGAATTTATTCGTGATCTTAATAATACACGCCTTAATTTAATACACATTCTGAAAATATACAGATAGATTGCTATCGAATGCAAGTGGAAGTAAAAATTGAAAAAAAAAAAAAAAATCAGCTCGAAGTTTTTTTTAAAAATCCTTTTGCTAAAACTGAAAAACAGTCGATTTGAACAAGAATGTTAAAACTTGACTATGAAAAATTAATAACTAGCGCGTTTTGATTTCTTAATTATTAAGTTATCTGTAGCACCACAAGCTGATGAGAAAAAAAAATTACCTTCAGGAACGACTTAAACCAACACACTGCATTACAATAAAACCGGCGTCGCACAGTGGGGCGATAACATCAAAAAGCACTTATAAATGTTTTTTTTTCATATATTAAACCAATTGTGTGAGAATTAATCAATTTGCAAAGGCCTACGTCTTAGTCAATCAGAACTGGAATTTTAGAGCCCTTCGTCCAATACAAAGCTTAAGGGAGCCTTTAGAAAGTTGAAGAACCATGAGTGCGGGAATTTGCAAAAATTGCTTTTAAGCAGTCTATATATATATTTTTTCTTTTAACGGCGGGTGTATTTAATTTATCGTGTCCAATAATAGTAATAGGACGATAAAAATGAGTAATCGAAATCTCAAATCCAAAATCGGTTTTGATCAGCACCGGAAACTTGGGAATTCAAGTTCATTATTTTCAAACACACTCTACAAAAAAAAAGTCCTCTTATGTCCTCTTAGAAATTAATATTAATTAGTCATCAATGGTCTGTAGAAAGACCTAAAAAGGAATTAGTTGTATAAACCTGCGATTTTTGGACCCTGAGACCAAACAAATCGGAAAAACTCCATAATAACATGCCTGTGTCAACAGACAAGAAAAAGAGGATCAAAAACATTTTTAAGCGCTTTTTGGCGTTTTCGCCCGACTGCGCATCGTAAGAGAGTGGCTTGGGTAAAGAATAAAAATTTAGAGCATAAATTTATAAATTTAAAGCTATGTGTAGATTTTTCATAAGGAAAGTTGAATATGTTGTTACTTGGGACATGTCCCGGGAAACAAAAGTCATTTTTTTAGCAACATTGGATGATTCTTATTGCAAAGATTCGTCCATACAAAAGCAGTCCAACATTGAAAAAAATTTTTTTTTTCTACATATATTTTTTTTATATTCCTGGCGTCATTAAGAGATGAATAAATACATAAGTGTTACAAAGTGATACTTATTAGAGATATAATTGCGTAAGGGATATTTTCAACATACGTAGAATAAATATTTAATGTCTTTTTATTAGCTGCTATTCAAAAAGGTCAGAAAACCTTAGCATTTAATGCTCATTGAATTTTGAATTCCTTATAATTTATGAAAATCGAAACATGAACTGAATGGATAATAAAATGAAAAATAACACAGCCTAAAACAGTGGGAAAATTAATGATAAAAAATGTTTCAACCACTAAATGCAACTTAAAAACTGATGTACATTTTCGGATTAAATAATTAAATTAATTCAAAAATGAATAAGAAATAAAGTGATAGACGTCTTTTTTTATCATTGAAAAACATACTACCTTATGACCTTAAACTGGTCCTAATTTCTTCAAAAGTTTTAAAGCCAAAGCGGGGAGGAAAAAAAGTGTGAGAGATAATAGCTTTCAAGGGTTCTCTGGTCTTTATTCATCAAAAAATTAAACGAAATTATGTTTTCTCGTTACAGTGTTTAGCATAATTTATGTAACAGATTATCTACCGCTCAAATCATTAAAGTACTCAAAAGATAGTGTTCATATGTTCTTTTTTTGTACTGCTTAAGTGTCGCCATCTATTAAGTGACTAGATAACTAGAGCGGTATTTCGCTTGCTACACTATAAGGCCGGTCTAGTTTTTTATCACTTAAAATTTAAAAGCTGTCTGACTAGTATCGACTACATTTTATTTTTCATTTCTATAACGATAACTTTCCTGTCAAATAAGTTGACTGTAATTATTTTTTAATCTGCAAACACTTTAACTGTACTATAAGACATGTAATGTAACAGCGGATAAACTTTTTAATTACAATATTGTGTCTAATAATATTAACCGCCCTCTAATGATCAGGACCATCTCTCATCCGAATCTTTTTTTTCTTCGCACCTGATATTATAATTTTCTTACATTTTTGGCAGTTCAATGTCGTTAATTAAAATTTTCACCATCTGTTTATACAAAAAATGCTTGAAAATATTTGAATGCAGCTAAGTTATAGCTAAGTGATGTAGTACATTTCTAAAAGATCTTGCTTCTTTAGTCTTGTGTTTAAATTAATGATTATAAAAAAATACTACGTTTTGTCTAAAACTAAAATTACGCTGTATGTTATTTGCATTTGTTCAGATTTTTTGCTGATAAAAAATACTTTCTGTTCGTGTAGTTTTTTACTCCCTGTATTATTTATTTTATTTGCTGCAAAGACAAAGAAAATGTTCATTTTCCACCTCTGGTATAACGATACAGATAACACTTAAATATAAATTTTTAATTTATTAAGTAATAAATCATCATTGTTGCTATTGCTGTCTATAAATTTAGAAAATAATCTAATTTATCTTATTAGATACTAAAATTAGGTGGTGTCTTAATTTTAGTTTCAAAATTTTTATTTCTTTTACAAGTATTGATTTTATTTTAATAATTTTTCTATTGACGTTTGATGTGGTGATATTTTTTGCTATTATATATATGTAATTCATTACTTGACATCACAAGTTGTTAACCTCTTTTTATTTAACTTTAATATTTTTTTTTGTTGTGAAAAAAAATTGTGTGAATTGAAAGATTTTATTTTAACTACATACAAGAAATACTCCCAGGATATTTTTTGAAATCCCCCCTGCCTCGTAAAAATTATAATTTGTTTTGTTTCTTTTTAAGTTTGAATATATGTTAATATACGAATACTATGTTTTCATTACCCTCACAGCATCACTGTTTGCGAGTTAAATTGATCTTTTGTTAAAATTGTTTACACACTTCAGCTGCAATTTAAAAATTAAGCATGATTTAAGACAAGTTATGTTTTCGTCGAAGAAAAAAAAAGATTGTGGAAACTGATATAAATCAGATTTTTTTAACAATACATTTATGTGCTAAATTTATTTAAGCTAACATTTTCATTGTTTTGTAGATAAAGTTTCCTTAAGTTTCAAACTCGCTAGAGTTCCTTAATTAGAAACATTGAAGATGGGAAGGAACAACTTTCATTAATTAAGCTTTTTAAAGTTGCTGAGTCTTCTGTGAAAAATGACTTTTAATCCGTTTAAAGCGTTTTTCTTGTTTTCAGTTTAGGTTTACAACTTAACTTTTTAAATGTTGCTTTGTTTTCGGATCTCTTTTATTCGGCAAACAATGTAATAGAACGTATACGAAAAAGAAATTTATTTTAGGCACTACGGAAAGAAAATACTTTGTGTTTTTTATGTCATTATTCTTTCACAGTTAGGATTTTATTTATTTGCTTGAATACTGTGGAAAATTCTATCATGAAATATTTTTTACATTAAACTAGATAATGTAATGACGCAACTTGTCTATTAGCTTAAGGTAGGTCTCTTGGTTTTTGATCTTTTATAAAATCTTACACGAGTTTTAGGTAAACGTTAATTTATCAGATAACCTGTAAAAACTATTTTAATGATTCGTTAAGTGTTTGTGTTGCTTGCAAGATTTTTAATTTCAGGCTGATATGTTGTCGATTGCAAGATAATATGTTGTTAACCGCAGGTTGATGTGTTGTCAACTGAAGGTTGATGTGTTATCAACTTAAGGTTGATGTGTTTTCAACTGAAGGTTGATGTGTTTTCAACTGAAGGTTGATGTGTTTTCAACTGAAGGTTGATGTGTTTTCAACTAAAGGTTGATGTATTTTCAACTGAAGGTTGATGTGTTGTCAATTGCAGGTTGATGTGTTGTCAATTGCAGGTTGATGTGTTGTCAATTGCAGGTTGATGTGTTGTCAATTGCAGGTTGATATGTTATTCATTGCAGGTTGATATGTTGTCGATAATAGACTGATGCATTGAGAGTTGAAAACTGAAATATTTTTGAGTGTTGACTTCTCCTCTGACAATCGATTTCCATCTTCTGAAAATAATCTTTCCCGAAATAGCATGGTTTAGTTAAGTAGATAACACACTGTTATTCTTTAAGTAATTGGTTTCTATGGATATTCCAAACTTTTTAGCAAGCCATGCGGTGTAATTATCATTCCTGACCTAAAATGTATACAGTGAAACCTGTGTAAGTTGAACACTCGCGGTGCAGTGCTTTGGCGGTCAACTTAGACAGGTGGTCAACTTATAAAGGGTGGTAATGTTTTTTTTTTTTTCGTCAATTTCTTCCACCATGTATTCATTTTTTGAGGAATTCACCCTTGATCCTTCTGTTCGGCTCCACTTTCATTGTTTATACATTATTGAAAGTAAAGCAATAATTAAAAAATACTATTCAAATACTTTTGTTATTTTTCCCTTGTTTTTAAATGTATTAGACACTGTAATTTTAGAAATTCCATATATGCCATCTAATTTTCTCTGGCTCTCTCCATTTTCAATTACTTTTAATATTTCGTACTTTTTATTAATCTCACGTTCCACTAACTTTCTTTTTGAAGCCTTTTTATGTAAAATGTATAGCACAAAGAGCAACAAGCTTGACTCTCCCAGTTCATAAAGGCAAAATTAAAATGTCCTATCGCTTAATCCCTCGCACCAGAAACATGTAACTTTACTCATTAGCAGGCCCAGATCTGCGTACCCGCAGTGCGAAGGGCCCGCGTCCTTAAAAGGGCTAACGACCCTAGAAATTGATGAAAAAAAAACTAGCACTAAGGCTTATCGCTTTTCAAATTGACACTACTGGTCACTAGGGAGAGGCCCTACATATTTTGTTGCAGGGGGCCCAAAATGTGTAGATCCGCGCCTGCTCTTTTTAGCAGAATTCCTGTGTTGCCACAACGTATTGCAACTGAAAGAAAAAGACCTTTGAACTTTTATACTGACACCTATTTTCATTGAACAGAGTACAAAAAGCTATCTCAAATAGAACAACAAATGAAAAACAAGCTTGGAGAATAAAGAGCAGCATAAACTTTATGCTGCTGTTCAGTTAGTAAAATGATAGTATGTCGTCAAAGCATTAAAAACATTCTTTGAAAGCTATCGAAAAAAAAAATATTATTATTCTTTTTATAAATAAATAATAAAATAAAATAATATGCTGAAGAAAGTTTGAAAAAAATAAGCCAATTGGTCAACTTACAAAGGGTTTTTTACAATACTCCAGACCAAATTTGGTATACATTAGTGGTCAAGATAGACAGGTGGTCAAGATAGAGAGGTGGTCAAGATAGAGAGGTGGTCAAGTTACAGAGGTTTTTCCTTCATTATATGAGATAGGGCTAATTCCGTTCCTGACAAAAGCGATCAACATAGACAGGTGGTCAACTTACAAGGGTGGTCAACTTTACAGGTTTTACTGTACTGAATTCAGTCGAAGTATTGCACTGAAATTCGGTTAGTAGCCAAGAAGCCTTCTTCTATCAACTCTTTATTACAAATCCATTCACTAATTTTACTTGTTTAATTTTTATTTCATTGGAGCTTAACTTTAAGATATTGTATGAAAACGCAATTTTTGACGCTTGAATGAGTACCTTCTTTTATTTTGATTTCTTAATTTACATTTAGTTACAACATAATTCTTTAACAAAAATATAAAATCATGTCCCAAAAAAAGCCCTACAAGTATCAATTTTTCAAGTTCAATTTACCTTTCTCTCAGTATACCCTGCATTTTTAATGCCTATTTCATTTGATTCAAACATTTACGTTTTACGTAAAAGGGCAATATGTCTTTAAACATAAGCCAAATTGGATTGTAAAAATATTATGTACTAAACTGTGAGAAAAACGGAGAAGGGAAGATGCTTTCCCAATTTGTCCACTTTTATGCTTTTGTGTTACTGTAGACCTTTTCTTTTACACACTGATTTAGAGATTATCTTTGTCAACCTGCAAACGACTCTTTGATAATTTAAACTTTATTTTTTTCAGTTTTATCTCATTATTTAATTACCTTGACTCATTTCCAAGAAATATTCATAGCATACCGAATTAAAATTTCTATTTATCCCTTTTCAGATTGTATACTTATTTAAAGAACAGCAGTAGAAGGAATTGCTAACTAGCCTTGTAGAAGTCACACAAGAGTTTTCTAGTATTTTTAATACATTTATAGTTTATAAATAATTTTTGCTTACAACTTAAACCTTATAATAAAATCAAATAAATAACTTAAAATTTTCCAGCACTTTCAACTCCTGATTTGAAGTAAAAATTATTGTTTTCTATCAAAAATATTTCTTTGCTACTCATTGCTATTCGTTAGCTTAATCTTATTTCAAAACTCCACATCTTTGAAATCAAATACCTTTCTATTATTTACTTCAAAATAAAACGCTACTTAGAACTTCAACAAAATGCATTCCAAAACCTTTTTTTAATTTTATTTAGAAGTCGAAAAGGGCGTGATAATTTCTCGTTTAAATACATTTTTTTTCGAAACTTTGTTTGAGATGCTGTAATTTAAAGTAACTTTTCGTTGCATTTGTTTGGAAGAGTAAAAAACGTGGAAAAGGTATACCCGAATAACAACAAAATCCATTGAAATTTAGATACAGTTGAAGTCACTTAATTCTTCTTTCTACGTTGAAACAAAAAAAAAAAAGTTACTTAGATACATTCAAGAAATTGATAGTTTCATTGTTTTTAAACATTTCGCATTTGTCGATTTAAAAGTCGTGTTACTTTCTTTAAAAAGTACTCAAATTTCTTATTTGCCATGAAAAAAAATAAGGCAAACGATGAATTATGCACATTTAATTTGAGGAAGAGTTTTCTAAGACGTTGAAAACTTCTGATTTCTTAATAGGGATTAAATGTAAAAAAAAAAGGTCTTACAGCAAACTGATTTTTAACGATTAACTATACACATTTAGTTTCTACAACATAATTCTAGGTCGTTGATAAAATCTTGTTGCTTAATATGGATCAAATTTAAATTATATCTTACAGTTTGTAAGTTTTACTACCTAAAACATTATTGAAGCTGGCAAACAAATTAGCTCCGTTGTTACAAGTCCTTTTCAAGCTTTCATCATTGATTTGTGAAACGTTAAAGTAATTTGTGCTTTATATAAAGTTTAGAAATATTTTTGGTGATATTATAATGTGTGCAATTATGATACCAACTACCTCAACAAAGTCAAAAAGAAGTAAGTTCCACATAAATATTCGTTTTGAAAAATATTTTTTCCTATTAGTGCGTTCATTAAAAAAAATCCAGATCGTAAAAGACTAATAATTAAAATCAAATTTTAAATGTTTTTAAATGTAAATATATATTTTATCTGTCCGGATTACATATCACGCTATATCATATTATGGGCTGCAATTGCATTATATCTGACCAATCACGCCATATCGCATGATAGATATTTGGAGTATAGAGCTGACCAAATTATTAGACTGACTGTTTTAAAGCAAATTCTTTATTAATTACATAACTATAGACACATTGACGTACAGTGAAATGATTATCTAATATTTAGTATGAATTCCCTTGTTGAGCGTTTTAAGACTTTTTGGCATACTTTTCACAAGGTTTACACCATTTCTTAACTTTTTAAAAAAGGAGGTAAAAATTGTTTATACTCACTATTATATATACTCATATACACATACTCACTAATTACCTAAAACTAACTTTAAATATAACAGAACACACTGATAAAAGGAACTAGTGAACGGTTTACGCTGACTGAGGTTATGTTCCTGGTAGGTAGATAAACAAAGAACATAAACAATGCAGACAATGCAAACATTAAATTATGCTAAAATAACGTAATAATCAGTGTACAGTATGTACTGTACTTTAACAGTAAAATTAGTAGTATTCTAGTACAAGTAGCGTACAAAAAACAAACAAAAAACTCTTTAGTCTAATTTTTTGCTATCACTGTACATAAATCAAAGGGCTCGGGGCAAGAATGTGATGTGTCACATGATGTGAATTTTTGGTAGATCAAGTTCCAACTTGTGAAAAGTATTTATAGAATTTTTCAAAGGCAATATATATTCTATATTTTGCAATACTAAAACTAGATATATTTTTTCTCCAAATGACATAATCCATTGTCATGTTTATTTCAATTATAGTTATGAGAAACAAAAATTTTGACCGAAAAGTCATTCCTTGTGGCTTGTCACATTTCTGCCCCGAGTCCTTCAATCCTATGTACCTAATGATAAAAGTATAACTTCTTTTGAGCGGAAGAAAACTTAATAAAAAGAAATAAAACGAATTTGGCCATCGCACGAATTTTCAAATTTCAGTGTGTCAATGAACATATTAGAGTAGTTTTAAACTTAAAAAAAACAAACAATAGAGTACAAACGTCGTTTATCCGAATTTTCAGTTTGTCCGGATCTTTGGTTTATCCGAATTAAATTTATAGAGTCCAAAAATAATGTACTTACTTGAAAAGCAATTTTAAATTGTAATAGTACGAATGAAACTATAAATTAGCTAACTACTATGTTTTTACTTTGATTAAACGTACAACTTCTGCGTAGAATGTACAATAAAGCATTGCACTAATCAAATAACGTCTCATTCTTGGAGTATTAGTCCAACACTATTGCAGTTGAACTATAGATGATAAAGTACTTGCGAGAAACAGTACAATATAGTTTTGTTACAAAGCATTGTTTTTTTGCTGTAATAAAAGATAAGTGCTTATTTAAGAATGTGTTTTGCTTATTAGGGATTTTATTCAGATTATCCCAATTGGTCCAGATAAACTAGGTTGTTCTGTAATTAGTTACGAAAAGATATCAGTATTCCTGGAGTAGGAAAAATATTCTTCTTTAATAAAATGCATTATTATTCGTTCTAGTTTGTTATAATAAATTTATTTTCTCTGTATTTCATTCATGTGAAACGAAATTATCACTAGACATATTTGCTCAAAAAAAAAGTCAATGATGACTACTTACTTTCAGAGAACAACTTTTATAGAAATGAGTTCTGGACGTTCTGATCTGTACTTATTATTTATCATTTCTAGTCAAAAAATTAAACTTCGGTTGAAAATCAAGTTAAAAAGCATGATAAAACAACGTAAATAAAAGTCTCTTTTTTTAAAAAAACAATTTATTACCAAAGATGCAGCAGTTTGTTTCAAAATAGCTCTTCTGTTCAGAGCCGCCGAGAGTGAAGGCGGGTCCCCTTGTCACTGTGGTTGTTGTGTCCCCCTCCCACCATGAAACTTATAAAATTCATACTACTTGGAATCCAAACAGGGTCCGTAATAATTTCCGACTAGGCTGACATGGCCTCTCGTCAGACTTGCTTCTCCTTACAGATGCAATAATACTGTCCGACAACTCAACTTTTAGAACCTCTCTTAAGGAGGATTCTTAATACAGTTTTTGAAATTGTATATATATAGTATCTCAAGATTGTCTACGTTTCTTCGATTTAATTTTAAATTACCGTATTTGATCGAATTCAAATACTAATGAACTCCGAAATTCGTTCTCAAATTTGTTTAAAAAGTTTAACTAAATATGTAACTTAATCGCATTTTTAATTTTTTATCACTAGTATATGTATATATTTCAAATTTTAAAAACTTTGGGTGTAATTCCTTTAAAACTAATAACAACAATTACGGTAAAAAAGATAAAGCGTACTGTAATTAGAAGCGTACATTTTTGACTTAACTTTTAACATGCGTGATAGGAGTTACTTCTCCTTCAGTGCTTGAAGAAGAGAATTTTAATTAAAGACATTAGAAGAGATTAATGGTAACCATTAACACATCTTTTAAACTAAAATATTCTGAGTTATCTCAAAAGAATGAAATAGCAGCTCTTAAATAACCACCAATTTTACTTATCTTGGGAAAACTTTGAATTCATTCTTTTTAAAGCTAAAGATTTGTTTTTCAAACTTCATGCAATTTGAAGTTTGCCATGAAAAAAAGCCGAAGCTACTTGAATTCCTGGATTTTTACAATACTTTCAGGTGGCCTTAACTCTAAATTGAATTTAAATTCAACTACGGTTATAGTTAAAAATAATGGATTTTTTTCAAGTATTAAATTAATGTTGTTAATTAAATTAATGAATATTAGAAAACGAAAGTATTTTCTTACATTTAACGCAGCAGCTATTCTTAGCTCGAAAATACTAGTTTAAAGGGAAATAGAAATATCTTTCAAAATAGGTAAGCGAAATTTTGTTTTTGTGTCTATTGATGTAATAAAGTTGATAAGAAAACATATAATATACATAGAGTCAGACTAATCCCGGGAGACAAATGTTCTGTTGTCTTAAAACTTCCTTTAAAAAAAAGTAAAACTGAATTTTTCAAGTCAAGGTTGAACTTGCACTTTAAAATATGAAAGTTTTTTTAATCATCAGCATTTATTTCACTTCCTTCTTTTTTGAACAACATATTATTAATGTCCGACACATGCTTAAAATTTTTTTAAAATGTTTTAGTTTAGTAGCTTAAAATTTGTTTCTGATATTCAGAACAGTTATTTAGCTACTTTAAGATCAGAAATTTGTCGATTTTCAAGAAAACGGAATGGTGCCTGCTTGAACTTAGCTAAGTAGGGGAATGTGGGGCAAAGTAAAATGGCTAAGATGACTGAGATTTTTCAAAATGATCCAATTGGGAATTTGTTTCAAAAATTTCAGTACAAAAAAGAAAGAATATTGTATTTTATAATGAAACTTGGATTGAAACATTGTTTTTAACTTTGGTAGTAATTTTGAGCCTTCATAAAAAAGTGGATTTTTTTTCCATGGGGCAAAGTTAAAAATAAAATATTTTTGTAAAGAAATATTTTCTATTTAATTATAAAAAGGATTTTTGATCAAATGAATCTGTAAATAAAATTATAAATGAATAAATGAAAAGAAAATGAAACAATAAACGAATCATTTCATTAATTGATTAATTAATGTATGAATAAAAATAAATGAGTGAGTAAAAGAGTGAATTAATAAGAAAAAAAAGCGAATGGATGCATAAATAAGTGAATTACTAAACGAAGGAATGTAAATGAACAAATTAATAAAAGAATACGTAAATGTTTTAGTAAATGATTGAGTGAGTAGACGAAATAAGCTATTTCACTTTGCCCCATCCACTTTGCCTCGCGACTCGGGATACTAGTACTCGACTACTTTGTACTTGACTACTTCATCAAAATATTTAAAATACAAATAATTTTGATATTAATTTAATAAATACTGCACCACATTTTAGAATGTCTCAATTCATATTTAAAATGGTAATAACAAGAACTTTATATTATTTTATATTAACAAAAATAATTTTTGACTTAGAACAAATATTACAATAAGAGTATCACTTTTGAAAGTTGCTTGTATTTCCATGTATCAGCATTAATCTTCAACGGTATTTTGTTCCTGAGTGGAATAGACTATATCGTCGCCTCAGAGCAACAGTAAGACATCTAATCCTAGAAATAAAACTGAGCTATCTTAATGTTGCTCTGAAGCGATGATTTGTGCAACTACATTGTTAAAATATTACGAGATAGGTGGTGCTAAACGCCGAGTAAATATTTCACCTTTTTACTTTTCCCCATATTTTCCTATATCTATATCTTTTGAAAAAACTCTAGAATAAAGTAGACATTTTTTCTTTTTTTTTTTCAATATTTGAGGTTTTTGAAGAAATTGAATAATTCAAGGCAAAGATTTTTTTTTCTACTTTTGATTTTAGTTTTGTGGTGCCTTAAATGCTTTACTGGCTACAAACATTTTACCAAGTTGGTCGAATTCTCTCTTCTCTCTCTCTCTCTCTATATATATATATAAAGGAACTAATATATATATATATATATATAATATATATATATATATATATATATATATATATATATATATATATATATATAGTTCCTTTACACCTCATTTTCTTTCGAATTATGGTACCTTAAAAAATTGTGCTGGTGATATATGAGATAACTTCTGCAGTTTCCAAAACAAGCTTTTCAGCGTGAAGTTATTTTGGTCTTTAACGTTAAAATTTATTTTGTTGTAACTTAGAAACCTGAGAAATCTTCTGACATATCACTAAACTTTCTTTTTTGTCACCGTTATGCTTCGCAGGAAAAAAAAAAAAGAGTAGAGATCTAATCTAGGGAAAGAAGTTTTTCGTTGGAAATGTAAGCAATTTCATTTTGCGAAATAGATGATGCCCTGGATGAGATTAGATATTGCTATAATATGGGAGTAAAACGAAAACGTGACTCTTTCAAAACTCTTTTTCTTTTAGTTTAAAAAGAAAAGACATGCGATAACTCGTCCAGGCTTTTGTTTACTGTCCTGTCTTCTGTTGAACATTTCTTGACACATTATTTGGTTCTTTAAAGTAGTTCTCAGGATCCGAAAATAGATCATAGCGTTTCATTTATCTTCGCTTTATTAGCATGTTAGCTTTAGAATTTTCATCGTCAAGTCAGAGAAACTAATGTACATTAAAAAATGAGGTCTAGAAACCAATGATATATGAATATTTCTTGTGGTAGTAAGTTCATTAAAAAGCATTTTTTTTTCATGTAAGTATAATAGGACAAGTCCTAGTTAAGCAAGTAACAATTATTGTACTTCTTACGGAGTTTCATAAAAAAACCTCTATAAGGTAAAGCTGTATTCAATAGGTGAAAAATTGCTATTTCTCTCGTGTGTCTGCGTGTAAAACAAATAAGTGTGAGCACCAGCCTCGTTTCATTTGGACAGTTAAAACAAATTTAAACAATCACATGGGCAAGTTCGCAATGGTCTTATTATATGGGAACAGTCAGGTTCGATGCATGGAATATGTGAAAAACAAATTGCCAGAGTAAATATAGGGTGATGTTGTTTTGTCTAATGAAGTGAAGGGTGCGAAAGGTTTAGATCCCTCCAAAAGTCTTGATTACAAGATCTGCTAATTCTGGAGCCCACTGGCTGTAGGGGATTTTAAATGGTGGTGCTACAAGTCGGTGGAGGGAGCGAATAATGGCCTGGCAATTAAAAACATGATCAGGGGTTAGTTGTGAACGGGGACAGTGCTTGCAGATGGGATAGGATTTAACATTAGTTGGTAATATCTTCATGTCCTTGACATGTCCAATACGTAACCTAGATATATTAGAAGAGAGATCTCTTGGCAACAGATAGGATGAGGAAAGGATGAGTAATGGACATAATTCCCCTTTCTCTTCAAAATGTGCAAAAGTGCTTTATTTTTAGATCTAAAACCGTATTATATTCAAATGAACATGAAACACCGGCAGACCTCGTGGTGGCTATTCATAACCTTCCATCACTGCGTTGTTATTCACTCATAAAATTCACTCTGATAACACTAGGGGGTTGCACCGCAATCATAATTTGCAGCAACATCGGTTTCACCCGCCTAAAATTCTTATTATTTAAATCCAAATTTACGACTGTCTGTTAATGGAAACTTGTCTGTTACTGGTGCCGTTACCCTATTAGTCTATATCTGGATTACGGGGGAAAAATACTTCATTCGAAATATGATCATCACTATTTGCATTTATTTTAAATAGGAAAATGTTCGAAATATCCAACACGAAGAGCAATTTTAGACATTTATTTGTTTGTAAACCACCAAAGCTCAGCACATTTCCTGTAAAAGGAGGGAAGAAACAATAGCAATTAAACAAACGTACGATTTTAAAAGATGGTGGCAAACTTCAGTTTTATTCTTTGCTGGGAATTGCATCTGGCGCGAATTGTTCTGCGAAGTCTTATTGATTAATCTTTGTCCTTTCCTCCAAGCTGCGTGATGCGGAATGTGCCAGAAAGCTAAAGCAAGTGGAAAATGACTTTTACGCTGAGGTTGTTTAAGCCAAAGGGCAAAACTAATTAAAGAAATGATTTTTCTTCTGTTTTATTCGGGAACATTTAAATAAACTATCTAGACTAGAAGGAATTTGGGAGTGAAGGCTGGATAAGATATTTCATGTTTTAAAGTCGTGTAACGAGCGATAGTCGGGGAAGTGAAACACTTTCCCTTACGTGTTTCTAATGGGTTGCCTACTGGCAAAATCAAAAAAAATTTTTGTCGCTTAGCTAAAGAGTGATAAATAGTTCTGTGATGCAACTTTAATTTGAGAGTGCGTCCATGTGGATTGCAATGGATGTGTATTAGAATTTTTGAAATTGGAGCTTTGTGTATCTACTTTAACTCGAAATGTGGCACATGTGCTATTTTACTTATTAACCTTATTAAACACTTATTTCAATACTTTTTTAAAAAATAATTAATGTTAAAATTGTAAAATAATATACATTATACGCGCGTTTTAAGCTCATACTAATTAAAAATAAAAAAAAATATGTATTATAATAAATATATTACTGTACTAATTTATACTACTTAAATATTAGACAATATAATTATTTTAAAAAATGCCATTCATTGAAATGATAAAATAAATGATCAACAGAAGTCGGTTAAAAAATATTTCTTGCTGAAATACAACTGAATAATGAAGCGTTAAATTCAATTTAAGTACCCAAGAATACAGTGACATTGTAAATGAATTAAATACAAATACATTATGCCAAAAATGTTATGAATTCTTGATAGTGTAATTAAAAATATTAGAAAAATTTACCTGGTGGAGAAAAAACTCTCGCGACATTTGAAATACGCATCCGGAGAAAAGAAAAAGGATAAAAAAAACAGCAGTGGTTGACGGAAACAGAATCTCGCTACGACTGAAAACAAATATCGGAAGGAGAAAATTGTCTCGTTACAACTAAGCCCCCAAACATCCCTTTTTTCTGGAGGTAGTCCCTTCTCATTAAGACTAGTATGTGAGAACCTCATTTTATAAAACGTGTCACTGCGTTTAAAATTCTTTCATTTCATCGAAACCGTTCATATTAAGTGAAATGCAGATGAGCCTGATACGCCACAATAACAAATAATTAAAATATTTCTACTAACCAAAATCGTAACTAAAAGAAAACTACAAGAATGAAATAACAAAATGACTACTGAGCAATTATTTTTTTAAAAATCATATTGAAGCATATAACTTTTCACTAAAATATGAAATAGAAGAGTAACATATCATCTTCATATTAAAGTTCATCGCAGAAAACATTTAAATTAATGCTAAATAAATTTATTCTTGAAATAAATTCCGAGAGAGCAAATTTTTGTTCCATTTGTAAAATAAACAACACATACTTCAAATTTAATGGTACATAAATAGCTAATTATTTCGAATTTCACAGATGTGCACATTTTTAAGCCAGCGTTATTGCGCTATGGATTTGCAACGAAATTTGCATAAATGCATTTCGAAGTTAAAGAAAGTACTTTCGTCATTGGAAACACGCGTATACACTTATCTTTGCAAATTTGTCATTAACAATGCAAGGTTTTGACAGTAAATAGTTTCAAACCTGTCATAGTTTTTTTTTTGAAGTAAGTTGTAATTTTTCTTTCTATAACTGTCCTCACTTTTTATGCTTAAAATGTTGACACGTGCTCATTTTGCCATTGACAGAAGATTTGGTCTATCCCTTGAGCACCCTCATTACTCTACTAACGAAAACATTGTCTGTAAGAAAAAAACACCAATGAATTGTAAAAGAAAAGAATGTCCCTGCAGTGTACTTTTAAGTTTTCTTCACTGTTTTCATTTAAAAACATTTCTGCTGGGACTTGCTTTTTTTTGCGTGGAGCAGGTGTTTTCGAATCCTTTCTAAATATTAACTTAAAAACCGTTTTCTTCACACAGCTTTGAGCAAAGCAGTTGAGTCAGAGTCGAAGAGTTGGTGTCGGACTGATTTCAGGGTAAAGGAGTCGGAGTCGAGAGTCGAAGGTTTAAAATTTCAAAGGTCGGAGTCGGTCATTTTCCCTCTAAGTCCGTACCTCTGGCAGTGCTTGTGGAGTTGAAGTAGGAGTCGAACTGATTTTGGGGTAAAAGAGTCGGTTCTAAAATTTCCGGAGTCGGATATAGCCGATTATTTTTGCAACGACTCCGCAGCCTTGGCTTTAAGAGAGGTAGTTATATATTAAGGACTTTTTAATTATCTTTGTTGTAGCCTTGTCATTAAGCTTTTGTTTTACGTAATTTGTAGGTAAGTCAGCCCATTTAATTGTTGTCAAATTTAGAGCTGAATAATAGTAATTATAAAGTTTATTGTTACTAAAGTTAAATAATCCTCTCTATGTTAAATTTCAGCAAGATTAGGTTTGATGATTTGGCTTTCTTTCAAACTTTTCAAATGTTAGATTTTTGAGGCTTTCCTTTATTTTACTTCATTCTTTTTTATCAGTTGGAATTTACAAATTAGGTATCTTCTTTTATTTCTAGTAATGCTTTCTTAAATTTAAATGTTCTTTCAAATTCTATACGTAAACAATGGTAAAGAAAAGGCTTTTCTCTTTAAAATAAAATAACGTCTTTTTACACAAAAGAGAATTTTCACACTTTTTCCTAATCTCCCAAAACTCTCTTTATAATGTCTTTCACGCAGTATCCTTTATTTTTCTTCGTCCGCTCATCAGGATTCAAACTTCAACACAAAAGTCATTTTCCGGCTGATCGCTCTTTTGATCCTGAAGCTTGGGAGCCGAGAAGCGAATTAATTAATTAGGCCTAACTTGTATCTTTTTCCTCAAGTCTTTTACTTTAATCATCACGTGGAAGAAATTTACACAATGAATATTTCAGCTTTTTTTAAGTAGACGCACAGTGGAGTATTTGATTCAAAAACCTGACCAAAATTATTCTATGTCGTTTTTCAAAAGGAAATTCACCGAGCAGCAATATGAGGTATTATTTAATGTGTATGTCTTTAAATATAGTGGAAAAAATGTTAAATTAAAAATTAATCATCAAAATCTGATGTGTCGCTTTCATCTTTGGCTTCTTCATCCCCCCCCCCCCCACTCACATTTTGCACACTCGGCATTTCAGGAAGCAGAAGACTTATTGTTTCAGAAGAAAATGATTTGCTTTTCTTACGTGCCTGTGGTCTATTGCTGCTGATTAAGGGGTCAGAGGTTAATAAAAGCCTGTTTAGTAAGTCTTTATTGCACATCGCGCGTGAAAATTTATGAGAGAAGCTTTGCCTGTATCGCTTGAAATATTTGTTTCTAGCTTCAGCAGCTCTTTTAGGGAGTTGTCCAATTGGCAGTAAAGATATGACAACAGTACCGTGCATTAAAACTTTGTGAACTTTGTGTGGGTGACATTGGATACCACTTATATAGCTGCAAGTTAAGCCTTTCAATTTTTTTAATTCTAGTGGGATTTAAAGTTATATCTTTATTTATTTTAGAGACGTTGGCATTTCCTTCGGCTTGTTGACTCTTTTGAGCAGCATAGGTTAACTCCTCCATGGGTACGTGATCCATCAAAGCTTTTGTTTTTCTTCTTTTGCCTCTTTCACTTAATTCGAGAAAGTCCTTAGTTGATCTTCTAGGTTTCTCGGCGCTCCAAACAGCAAATTTGAGGAAACTGCTGAGCCACTTCTCATTCTTTTTTAAAAAACGATCCTCCATATACTTAGCAGTAGCCCATTTTCTCTTGAAATCGGTCTTAAAATGACTTAAAGAGTGTTTTAACTCATTAAGCTCACTTTCTGCACATTTATCTCTGCAAGATGTTTCTGAAAAAATATAAATTTTTCATTTATTTTCTTGGATGGACACTTTGCATTATGGCACACTGTTAAAAATTTTCCGGAAAATTTACGGTAATTGTTACTGGCATCCATGTTGCCAGTAACTATTACCGTAAAAATCAAATGTTACTGTAAAATTTTACGGTTTCCTCGGTAGGCCACAGCAACCAGTTGGCGCTGGGATCGCTTATTTCTCCGGTATAAATTACCGTAAAAATCAGCGATGCGTCGGCGATGCAATTTTACAGTAACAATTACCAGAAAATCTTCCTGAATAATATGGCTACCAAAAGTCAAAAGTGGATACCATTTTTTGTGACTTTGTAGCCAGTGTCTTCTATTTAGAATTCCTAGTCTAGAGCGTTAAATCAAGGGAACACTTTTTTGTTTTTCCGTTTTCCTATTCACCTAAAGGGTTGGCATTTTTTTTCTGATGTAAAATATCTTTCTGAGCTTGCTATTATATAAACAGGCATCCGATTTAAACAAAAGAAATTAACTATAACTAAACAAAAAATAATCATCATAATTTTAACTTATGCCAACCATCTAATGCTTGCTTGTGTTATGGGTGTCTTGCGTTACTATCACAGTTCAGGAGACGCAATTTGAAATCAGGATTGAAAGGCTTTAACCCTTGTGTGAACATTAGTTTATTGCAAGAAACAAAATAACAAAGAGATTGTAACGACACATTTGTTTTCACTTTCTAATTTTCAGAAAATTTTCCGGACTTACTCCTCTTCAACATGCAAATGTAAGAAATCCCCTCCTAGAAGTTCTCTTGCGAACTTTTCACCCAGAAAGTGCTCATGACCAACCTGTGCAATATCAAATGTAATGGGTATGACTGGAACTTCGTGTATGTATTATCGTGTCACCATCACATTTTTGTACTTAAAGCAAACCTAACCTTGCAGCATTGGTGAAGGGTACGCGGATCCTAATCACAGCATAACGTTTCGATCAGGTTAATTTCCTCCCTTATACTTCTATTCATTTCCGCAAAAGCAGATGAAATGCAAAAAAGCATCTGAGGGCATAACGTAATCAAAAAGCCTCTGAAATGAATATAATGAGGAATCATAACTTGGATGACCATTGACCATTTGTTTTTTTTTCTTCAAAACGGGATATTTACCAGTTTTTCAAAATCAGCGCAGGTATATTTAATATGTTGAAAAACGTTTTTTTTTTGTCTTTTTTTAAATATAAGCTTGATAGACAAAAAAAAAAAAAAACACTTAAAAGAGAATAATTGAAGTATTTTTTTTTATTGTACAAATTTTCTGGAGTACATTTGATACTGCTTTTAAATACGAATGAAATTCTTGGCAGAATTTCGTAGAATTTATACTTTGAAAATCAATATTCCTGATTGGCAGCTAAACGTTTTTGCTGGTAATAAGGGAAAATAAATTATCTATCTAATAGCTACAATGGGCCCGGAGAAATATAAAATACATTAAATAATTATGCACGATTTACATTTATGTCTATTAAAATGCTTTAACAGCTCCAGCTAGTGACTTTTTGTAGATGCATTTAGTGTTCCGTGCCATTTCAGAAAACGGGACACTTCAGCATCTGCGGGGACAACGACACTAAAAACGAGACATATGGTTAGCTTATTCACAACCGTATTTGCAACATGACTTTTGGTGAAAAATGAGCATTCTCTAATGGTTGATAAAATTTACGTAAGCTATCTTCGTAAACATACAGATTTTTTTCATCACGGTATTGTTTATTGGGTTGTGCATTGTGCAAGTAGAAATTTGCTCCTTCTTATCTTCATGGAATCAGTTGTATATTCTGGGTAGATATAGTTAAGTAGTTATGTGCTTGTAATTCGCCTCTAAAGTAAGAAAAAAAAATGTGTTCAAACTTTGCTGTTGTGTGCTTAAATTTGATATAAGTGTATTGTGGATTACAAGTTTTCACAAAAAAAGACATAATAATAATAATAATAATAATAATAATGAAAAATCGAACTACTTTATGTAGGGGACAGAACAGTACATTTTTTAAGGGTTTTTTTCACTGTGTATGTATTTGTTTTCTCTGTTACATAAAGCCATGTTGTATTGCAGAAAAAACGTAATAGATTGTTTTTTTTAATTATTTTAAATATAAAAGAATGCAAGTTTGTTAAATTTCTCTACTGCAAACACAGTTGAAATCCTTATATACTGGTTTGTGTTGGAATCACGTCTAAAGAAGGTTTGACAAAGAGATAGAAGCTAAGCTTAATTGATTATTTCGCTTCTCTTCTTCCAAGCTGCGTGACCAAAAGAGCGATCAGCTGGAAAATGACTTTTGTGTTGAAGCTTGAAACGTAATACGATAAAGAAAAGTAAAGGCGACAGTGGGAGAAACTCTTCGAAGAGAGTTTTATACACCTTCTTGCAGAATAAAACAGTGTTTTTGAATCCTTTTTTAAAAATATAAACGGTGTAGTTCAACATGACACCTTTTTCTTTTTAATTTCGGCTTAATAATGTTGTACTTGGATTACTCAATTTGCTTAAACCAACATATGGCTACACGCAGGGACACACACACACATATGAAGGGACCGACAAATAAAAAAATAAGTAAGAAACAGCTTGGCGACTAAAGCTATGTTGCAATAAAGTTTCCTATAATCTCAAAGTGATAATTTGTTTAACGCCAAAAAATTTTCGCGCCACTAACATGCTGTGAAAGTCCGAAGTTTAGAAAATGTCGACAAAAGCCAGTGAATATCAGCATTCCCATACCAAAGATATCAGCGAATGACTGAATACTTCGGAAAAATCACCAGTGAAAACCGACATTCTCCAATTTGGGGTTTTTCCTGTAAAATATGTAAATATTTCAGGGGTGTCCAACCCCCAATACCACGAACCCCCATCCCCCAAGTTTGGGAGTTCCACAAAAAGAGAAAATACCCTTCAAAATCGCCATTCGTAAAAATTTTAATGTCGCAGTTTGCGCCATGACCTCCCCCTAAGTGGGCACTCTTGTAAATTTATATATCACTGTATCTCCCTGAATGCCGTGTACAAGCTTAGAAGGAAAATAGAGAGCACGAATGCAAGAATCACTTACGACCATATGGTCGCAATTGCAATGCTGACGTACTACATACACACAAAGCCAAACACTGACGGATGTGAAACAGGTAAATTTTTCCACCCAAAATGATTTTACTGAATAGTTTAGATTTTGCGATGGGTTTAAAGCGGTTGTTAAAAGTTGCGACAAGTAGCTATAGTACACGCGTCGCAACGACAACACAGAAACGGATGATGCTTGTTGGAATGATTCGTAATAGCGACGGGCGGGGTGTTGTCTTTGCGACACATGTATTACAGCTGCATCCGCATGTATTACAAAAAGCCCCCATAAAAAAACTAAAATAAGTTGTGAAGTCTTATTTGTGCAATAATATATCACTATTTGTTAGTGTTTTTGCATCGTTCAATGTTCGACTTTGTGTGCATGTAGTGCGTCAAAATTGCATTTGCGACCATATGTTCCGGAAAGATTCTTTCTTGTTACTATGTTCTATACCTCCCCTCAAAGCTTTTACACAGAATTTAGGGATGCCCTAAAAGTTCAGCTGACGTTCGATTTTATAAACTGTTTACGACAACGAAAAGTGTTTATAAAATCGAATAGCATTGTTTCATAATTAGACATTTTAGGACTTTGGGGCTTTTCGTGAATTAGAGGTTATACGATGGATGAAAGTGGATCACCTAAAACGAAAGGAAAATAAGTGTTCGTTAACAACTGCAATAGAAGTCTCAGTCATCCATTAAAAAAATCTTTATTAGGAGAAAAAAAAAACATGCTTAATTATTTTTCTTGCGTATTTAATTTGTCAAACGTATATAGACGCATTACCCTTTATTTTTTCTAAAGCTTGTTTCCTGTAAAATGTTTCAAGAAACTCTATAAAATATTGCATTGAAAAATATCATAATGCTTTCAAGTTATGCTATATTGAACCATATTATTCAACGATATTGTACAACATCAATTGGCGAGATTTTAGTATTGCATGATGCCATTTTTATATTTATAAATGATAATGGAATAATTTAGAACTCACAAAAACTCCTCTAACAAATTGTCATTCCTTTTACATAAACTTCATGAGTTTAAGCCTGGAAATGCACTTACTAGCATTAAGTTCGACAAGTAAATGCACTATAAGTGTCTCGTTTTGTGGACAGAAGTCGGAAGAAGTTACTAGTTCTCTATCCTTTGCTGATTGAGCCATTAACCTTCGCACCTGAAGCTGTGTGATGTGGAACGTACTAGAAAACGAAGTGAAATGAAGTGGCAAATTACTTTTCTCCTGCGTTTCCATGGGTTACGGAACAAAAGTCTTTTGAAATCTTGGTGCCGAATTAAATGCAATGAACCAGATATTCACTCTCTCTCTTTTAAGTCACTTTTGATTTGCCATGGAATTTCTTAGCTGACTGCGATTTTTTGAATTTGTTATATTGGTAAATGTTTAGGTATTTCATTCACACTAAACGTTAGAAATTCAACCTGGATCTTGAGTTTTTTTTAATTGAAAGTAAATTGATAAATTTAAGGTTTTTATTTAAAAAAAAAGTTTTCTGTTTTATGAGTCTTAAACTGGTTGGGAAATAAAGTGGTACTTATGTTTACATTTAAAATCAAACTTCAGGAAAGCAATTAGACTTCTCTTTGCGCTTCAATAAACCTAAAGTTAAGAATTTTGAATCCGGATTATTTTCAGTCCACTTGATAAATTCAATTAAATGCAATTAATTGTTGATACAAGCGCAGTGATAAAGAATGATTCTGTTGTTCAAATAGAAGGAGCAATATGAATAAGGCATTAGATTTTCATTAAGTTCACATGCGTTTGGAATTACAAGAATCATTCGCCGCCATCGTGTAAAAATTGCGTTGTAGGAGAAAAGTAACAAAGCTGATATTAGATTACAAAAAGTCTTGAAAGGTCAAGTCAAATCAAAAGTCATCGATTTAGTTTCATTTGCTAATTTAATACCATAACTACATTTCTACGCAGTGAAGAAAAAAGAGAAACTTGTTGGCCAAAGCTTATTGTACCACAAAACAATAACCTCTATCTGCGTAATATTTGATAGATAATACCACCTTTACCCAAGGCTTAATTTCTAACAAAAATAAGTGTGGGAGCTCTGAAATCTTCAGAACTACTTTTCATGCGTAAATAGTCTCAAGTCCGTCTATTGTGTGTAAATTCACATAAAATTGAAACTAGGTGAAGGAGCTGAGCTCCTGTGGGCACCAGTGTGAATTAAGCTCTTTTTTAAATCAAAAGTCCAGAGCAATGATTTTCTCTCACAACTACTTTTCTTGACTTACGGCCTTATTTACCAGCTATGTCTAATCTCAGTCAGACACCCAAACAACCATCCCAAGTTTTCCGATCGTTGGAAAAAAGCTTTGAAGGATGATTCGAGCATCTGACTGAGATTAAGTTTGGCTGGTGAGTATGGCCGTCACAAGATCGACTTATTGGTTTTTCAAGGTTTGTAGCAACCTTTGCCAAATGAATGTAAGTGTTTCTCCAAAGTACTTATAAATTAATAGTTTGTGTCAAGTAATTGGAGATTATGATGTGCATTTGATGAAACTAATATGTGTGCATTGTTTCGGGATTGTTGGCAATTACGATTATAATAATGAGTTTTTGTGAAAAAAGACGAATTGCAGTGTTTTATTCTAAAATAGATTTTTAGTTATTTTTTTTAGTAAAATATTAGTGTATTTTTCTCCAACAGTTACAAACGTTGGACCACGGAGAGATGACGGACAACCGTGAAACGTAAACTTCATTTCTTTCATTTTTAATAGGTTCTGTGTTATTAATTTTTTAATAGATAGGATCAGCGAGAACACGCCTCTTGCTACTCGGCACTTTCTGGCTGATTCTAAATATTGCAAATGAGACAGTACGAAGCAAAGGGATGTAAGGGGACATTTTCAAGTTTTGAGTAAAACGCGTTTTAAGATAACATCGTATGTAGGCTTTCATTGATTTTTTTTCTAAATCATGCTATATAGCAGCAACTACCTGGGCTACTAGTACCATCTCTTGCCCCAAGACAGAGGAGAGGTTCACCTGCCATGTGTACTGGTTGTCTCCAAATTTTTAATTTTGCCACATACATCCCTTTGCTTCTCACTGCCTCAAATGATGTTTCCGCTTAAAAATCATCCGCCATCTCTTCGTGGTCAATTTTTATTACAATTTGAGAGGGAGGGGGGGCAATTTAGTGTTGAGGGAGAGGTTAATGATTAAAAGTTACAATAACGCCATTTTACTAAGCAATGAATATGAGTTTTATTAGATTCAATTTGTTTTCTTTTTCTGAGAGGCTATTTTTTTCAGTTTAAATAAAAATGCATGTTAAAAACCTTTTGAAGCAACGCATTCCTTTTTCGTAAAAGTTTAACAAATGAATCTCATAATGACAAGAATTCTGAACAATTTGGCATTTTTCTTCACAAATGGGACATAATGTGGAAGGAGCGATGAAGACGTAGAGCGGTCCTTCTTTATGTTTGGAAATGTATCAAAAATTTTCAGATGATAAAATTTAATAGCTATAATTAGTACGATGGATTGACACATCGCTGAGTTATGGCTTTTAAATTTTAGGAATGGGAGTTTGCATGGAGGCCAAATTTTAATATTAGTAAAAAAGAACTTCATCTAAATGAATTTCACAGTACACATTTTACACATAGGATTGTTCTGAACAAACAATTCTGAGCAGCCATAAATCTGACAAGAGGGAATTAGAAATAATATACGTTAGTTCTTGTGTTTCGCTCTGCTTTGCTCATGTATATAAATGTATTCAAGAGATGTGAAGTTGAACCTTTCTAAAATACTACAACTCTAGAGTTTGGAACAATTATAAAGAAAATAAATAAAAAAGCAACACTTTCAGGTGTACATTTCATTACACATTGGTTTGATATTCCATTGACCAAAAAATGTATCTTAGTGTATAGAACATATCCATAAAATATTATGCAATATTTTTGCAAAAAATGTTAAATGTCCATTTGTGATTCTTAAAAACTATTCGATAGTTTTATTAACAAACTGATGTTTCAGAAACCTACAAACTATACATTACTCTTGTCTATAAAATTTCTCTAAATTCTACTTTAGCCTTTTAATTTTACTTTGAAAGAAACTTAATAACTGTAAATAAATATACATTTACTTTGAACCATAATTTCTAACCTACTTGAGAAGCATGAAAGGGTGTGCGTGTGGTTCGAAAACCTGAAAACAATTTTCAAATCTGTTCATAACCGATCAAATGAGAAAAAAAAATGTATCCGATTGCAAAGCATATTTTTTAGACAACGTATTTCGTGCCCTGAAAAGTATATTCAAAGTATAGTTACCCAATTTTCCGTAAATTTCCAATAGGGGGTACCCATGTATTTTTTATACCTGCATTCGACAACTACGGAAAGTGTCGGCACTGTTTGCGTAAAAGTTGACGTTTGGGTTGTACCCATGATTGTGGAGGCACTTGCGTAGGTGTTTGCTTGTTTCACAGTTCCAAAACTTTTTAGTGCTATCGTAATCAAAATGCATAGTGCGTTGAATATTATAACATCATAAGTTATAGTATATTCTGTATTGATGTTAAGTACGTGCTTTTCAGTATTTATTTGATTTTAAGCATAATTAATGCAAGTGATTATGAAAGAAAATCAGTAGGAGAAGCGCGCAATATGAGGTAGGTAACAGTACAGAGCAAATTACGCAATGTGAGAAGAAAATGGTTTCTTATTTCAATCGAAAAGGAAGAATGTAGGAGTAAAAGTGATGAAAATGTTTCTAGTGTGTGTTCATTGGGTAAGGTATCTTCAAATTATCAGGGGATGAACAATTAGTTTGGTGTCAAAACTGTCTCAAACGTAGACTCGTTGTTATCTAAAAAAATGAAGAAAATATTATTTGTTTGAAGAGCATATAGTTTATTTATGAAGCCTTTATAACGATATTTTTGTGGTTATCCATAATATGAGACATTCCGTGAGAACAAACATTTTTTGGATAATTCCCGAAATCCAGATTCATAGCTAAATTGTTTATACGTTTTTCAAGGAATATGATTGTAATCCCAGAATCCATTTTTTTTTGTTCGCTTAATTTTATTATTTTCTCTTTATCATGTTAGTTGAAGGTGACAAAAAGAAAACGTACCCCATATTTGCTCCCCTCCTCAGTAAAATTAAATCCCTGCTACTGTTTGTCATCGTAAAGAGAACAGGTAAATCCATCTAGTGGGTAACTAGTCGTAAAATGTCTATGTGCCATTGACATACTCTCCTTAATGGTGGCACATGAAAGACTCGATGTCATATCGGGAGATCACACTTGGTCTGACAAAAGAAAGCCTCTAACACAGCCCCATTAGAAACAGAAAAAATAACATCTTTTCTGTGTTTCTTCCCTTTTACTGAAATATTTTCTAACACAATTTCTGTTTCATTAAATGTAACACATTTATGTGCTTTCTTGTATTACTCAAATGTAATTATTAAATTACAGTGGCCGCCGCTTACATGAATCATGTTTGTTCTAAAGAGTTTTGATTCCATAAAGTGGCTAATTCATTTAAGCGGCTAATTTAATAAAGCTGGATTTTGTTCTGGTTTTGACGATTTGATTCATTAAAGCAGCTAATTCAATTTACCACTGATTCAATTACCCGGCATCCACTGTATTAGTAAACAATTTGAGGTCAATCTTTTTCTTTTTTTACTGTACACAGGACCCCGACAAAGATTTGGCATCGCTACAGAGGAATTCTAACGTGCAGATAAGAGATCTGAGTGAAAATGATAGAAATTTGGTTCGTTCGTTGGCTATCATCGAAGTAGCAGCCCTCCTTGATACCCATGGTCTAGTCCCTACTCGTAGACGAAAACCTAATCGGAAGAAAGGAAAAGGTATGCATTTTTTTCCCTCTCTCTCGATTAATGTTACTTTTGTTATCTTTAGATACAAAAAACAAGAACAATGGATAAATTACTCATGTGTAGCTTTTGCAGTTTTAGATTGATAAAAGTTAAATCGAATCAAAGAATATTCAAATCGAAAACCTCAAAATTAAAGTTGTTGATTGTTACGGCACTACCACTTTGCCAGTACCCGTGTGATAAAAGGACGAAACTACTTTTCATTTAATTATTATTTTTTCTTTTTAAAAATTTTAAAGCTAAAAAAATGCTGTTTTTGTATCGTTTAATAATGCGTAATTTAAAATTTAGTTACAACTGTAGGACATAATACTGTTTTTTACTTTTCAGATTGGACAATATAAGAGCCATTCATTTTTCAGATTATGATTTGTACAGAAAAGTGAAGACACACTTATTTGTAAAAATGTAGATCAATTTATTTGAACATTAGGGTCTCTGGCTACACCTAATGTTGGCAGAAGATTTTAGTTGAAGGCATCCGGTGTTCATTAAAGTACCTGTTATACTTTTTTTTTTTTGACTCCAGAAAGTAATGGGTCCCAGCGTAGTTCCAAAAAACTGTAGCGTCATCTCGAAAAGATAACCTTGTTGTAAACTTGTTAAATTTATGACATATGTTATTTATTTCGTTTATTTACAAGGTACAAAAACTACCTTGTAAATAAGTACAGTCTGGTCTGGTACAACCCTGGTTTCTAATGATCCAGGTTTGACCAAATAAGTACTGTCAACCCTGGATCATTAGAAACCTTATCCCCCTAAAAGTAATGCTTTTAGGACTCCTCATACTTCGTTCAGCTCTGGGCTGCCTTTGTTGGAAACATACCGAGAACGCTTGTTTCGAAATGGGGTTTGACTCGATTGCCGTTGCAGCCATAATGTCCTCTCATGTCTAAAATACCATCCCTTTCACTCGCCTTTTGAGTTTTGAAAACAGCCATATGTTATCGAAGACCATATCAGGAGAGTAAGAGGCTTGTTAAACCGCATGGGCCTGTTTTTTTTTTTTGCCAAAACGTCTGAATCCAAGCGTGAAATATGATGGAAAATCGTCGTCGTCTACTTCACTGTATTCCACTTTCTGGCAAATTTTAATGCAGTTGCGCTGGCTACTTCAGTCGTTCCGTCTTTTTCGTTGAAATTAAAAGTACTGACGACAGGACTGCACTCTACCGCAGTCAAACGCTATTTGCCAACGACTGACGCTACAGACAAACGGAAAAAACTGTGAATGCTCTGAAAGATTCAAAATCAGCTTAGAAAAATACACTTGATTCTTATCCATCATGTTTTCACTAAAATAAATAAATGAATAAATAAAATAAAAAAATAACATGGTCGGATAATTTATTACTTTACGTACGACAGTCCTTGGACATTATATAATATATTCAACAACATTTCAATCGTAGACATAAATGTGTTAATGCTTTTTCAGATAATGTGGTTTTTGGAGCTTCAATAAACTCTTTGCTAGAGATGGACAGAAGGCGATGTCCAGGTTTAAAAGTTCCTCTCATCTATCAATGGGTAAATTTGCTTTGTTAATGTGCTTTGTGCATCAGTTTACTATTTTTTTTCGTTTGCATATACAAACACACACACACACACACACACACACACACACATATATATATATATATATATATATATATATATATATATATATATATATAATATATATATATATAATATATTCCCAAATAACAAAGAGCTGAAGAAATGTGCTCATCTAAACTTATATATGAGTTTTCATCATTCTCCTCTGCATGAGGGATTGCATTAAGCAATCTATACTTTCCTCCTTGCTCTAATTAAAGGGTCTGTTTTAGAAAGCAACAAACCTGTAATTATGAATAAGGAGAAAAAATGTTGCTACATATGTCTTTGCCGAATTCGTATGGCTAATTGGTCATAAAAATCCAAGTTTTAATTGCTCCAGGTTGAATTCAAGGTGATGTATCTTTAAATTAGAAATTAAAGGAAGTTCTTGTGACTTTTGTTTGATATCAAAGTTTTTTTTTATATTAATTTTTAAAATTAAAAAAATATGCTTTCTTTTTTAATTCTGAGGTATAAATTTTTTTTAAAAATATTTGAAAAAAAAAAAAAAAACATTGTTGTAAGTAAAGATGAACTGCAAATTCTATTACAGATTGTTGAGAAAAGAATTTTGATTGTAAATATTTCATTCTTGTGATAATTATTACTATTTTTTAAGGAACCATAGCAATCGGCACTTTATTAGAAGTACTCCTTTATTCAGATCATAATGTTTTATTTATTTTTTTTTTTTGTACATGATTTGCATTGTTTTGACTATTTTTTAATAGTATGAACCATACTCGGACTACCTCAATTGCAGTTTTTCATACTTTGATCTGTCATGCTTCATTGTAAATACGCAGTTAACGATCTTGCAGTTGGATGATGAACAAACTTTGTTTTTTAAATTATATTTTCTTTTTCAAAATAAATAAACTTTTTTAGACAAAATATTTAAAGGAATTTTTAAGTTAATAATTTTTTTCTTGTTCTTTAATTTAAATTTTTTAAAAAACAAATGCTTTTCTAAGAAAGTTTTGTGATCTAATATTATTTAATGTACTATATCACAGTGTTTTTTAGTCATTTTGTTGCAATCTGATATTGTTGAAAGAGCATAAAAAGTTGCTCATGCTTTGTGTTCATGTTTCAGTTGAAAATCTCTGTAAACTAGTTACAATGTAAAATATCTTTAATTTTATGACGTAAGGGAATATCATATATTTATTTGACAAATTGTTTGAAAAAGAATGCAGTTATTGTTTAATTTAATCAATGTATCAACCACAACAAAAAACAGTAGTATCCTTATGTATATAATAGCGAATGATCAAGTAACGCTTCTGACGTCTCCAACAATGAAGCCCACGCCACGGCATAATTTGATAATATTTTTTGGTAACGTTTGGCATGTTGGGAAATGCTTTATTTTGACAAGGAAGAACTGGATCCGGTCGCTTAACTGTTTTACTGGTAAGACAGTAATTTTAAGGGAACGAAGAATCGAAAGAGAGGTCAAAAATTAACGCTATCCACTGGAGTTTAAAGTTAATCCACTTGGAGTGAGGGTTAATATTTCAACTATCAAAATATCACGAAACTGGCAATTGCTTCCTGCAAACTTAGCAACAACTTTCACCCGTAGTATCTTGATGGGCGGTTTTAAAGTTAAGTATTAAAAGTCCATCATTAGCGAATTAGTAACTTTATTTGTTAGTAAAAGGCAGGATTAAAAAAAATATGTGTGATTTAAAGGATGAGATTAATCGAAACGAATTATGTTTTTGGTGTAGGAACCAAGATTAAAATTTGGTCTTTTCAATATAAGAAAAGAAAAATTCATTTAATATTATCGTAATTAAATAACCATGATCTGTATAACTAAATATGCATTTTGTTTAAGTAAACAAAAAACAGTAATATTCTTAAACGTTGAATTTTTTAATTTAATATAATTAATCCAAATATTTTAATTGTAAAAGAATCCAGTTAGCCAATGTTCCGAATTTTTTAAAATTATTGAATTAAATACTTTATTACATTTTTCCCGGGATAGTAAATAAATTTCAGTCCCAAAGCCGACTTTTCCTTTTAACTTTGCATTTCACGCTACTTGTTCTTGATAATATTTTATCAACCAAGTATCAAAAATTGTTTGTTTAAGGTGCTTCCTCTAATCGATAAAATGCATCTACTGTGGTAAAACTTTTCTGAGTTAAAACTTCATACCCTTGTTGCCATCCCAGTTTGAAAAATTCTCTTTATGAATTTCCAGATTCTTCATCATCTCCATAGCAACGGGTTACGCGAAGAAGGGTTGATGCGACTTGCCGGCTCTGCGCAAAAAATTCAGGTATGCAGAATTATTTCTCCGTCGTTGAATTTTGCCAAGATCAACTAATGCAGAATAGTTTGTTTTCTTTTATATATAAAGGAAGTTTCTAAAATCAACAATCCCTTTTTTATTGCTTTCTGCTTCTATTGATTTTTCACATTCGAACAACTCTCTTATTTGTGGAAGGGTGCTGTTTTTTGAAATATATTAATTTAAACAATTAACTCTGATGACTTATCTTTTTATCGCTTCTCTCAGTTTTTTTATTTAATAGTCAACCTTACATGTTGTATGGTTCAGAATTTAACAGAAGAGTTCAGGAGATTTTATCTGCACTTTGGAGCAACAGCAGCCTATGTCAAAATTATTAGTTTTGCAAAAGGTGATCCTAAAATGTCTTAATTGGTGCAGGGAAAATACCCAATCAGTCAGTTTTTTAAATGAAACAATGATGCCATTTAGTGATTGCTTAAGTATACTTTTCGGATAATCTATCATCTTTTGTACGAACCCCCGTAAGTGAACTAAAATATTTGTTTGAAAATAGGTGGTACCAAGGACGGATCCAGAAATTTCTCGATGAGTGCGAGATTGTTTTTTTTCCTTCTTCTTATCTCTGCTATATGTATCTGTTTTACACCTGCTTGGGGGGGGGGGGGGTGAGGCATTATTTTCACTTAAAACTAAAACATAGAGATTCCAGAGATTTTACCAAGAAGTTCTCCAAACCGATTCCTTTTTTTTTCTCAGGTGATAGAGTATTCTGAAATTGACTTTTAGAAATTCAGTTTCGTAAAAATTCCAGGGGAATGTTTTGAAACAGTTCCCCCTAACATGATGCCAGCTATTCTAACATTTCGCTTACTCATTCGGGAAGAAAGTCACTGAATCCTTTTCGAACTCTACCTGAGATACCTACACTCGCGTCTTTAAGGCTTACTTTTTGAGAATTGCTTTGCGGAGGGCCTCCAAACTCCCCCCCCCCTCCTTCTAAAACCACTCAAGATCGTCTGAAATTGTCGTTTCGAAATTTCAGTACCGAAACATGTCCGAGAAGGAGATTCGAATGGCCCTTACTTTCATTTTAGGACCTCAATTCGGGAAAAAAACTGCCGTTGCAAGGTCCCTCAAAGGAGGGGCGAGCGCCCCCATCATCCCTTCCTTGTATCTGGCCTTGGATGGTACTGGCTGATCGTCCCATCAGACAAACATTCAAATGCGTTTTTCTCAAGATTAGCTTCTTTTGATTGACGGGGTTTTACCCCCAATTATTTTCAGGCTCTAACTAACTTTTACTCCCAAATACAGACAAATTTTAACTCTTCCAGATAAAATTTTCTCCTGCTAACCTAGGAACGTAAGTAAAATTTTAAATTAGTTTAAATTTTCATAAGAACATTTTATTCTTTGTTGGGCGTATTTCTATCATAAATTAAATTTCACCAAAATCTGACATTAGTTTTTGTTGTTCCAAAGTATTCAGCACTTTATCGCCTGTTCCACTCAATTCAACATAATGGATATTCCGAACTTTGAATAAATCCCCTATCTCATCCATATATCGTCGCCTAGAGCAGCGGTAGGGCAACTTACTCTTATTCTGGGTTTTGATATGTTACTGTAGCTTTGAGGCGACAATATGTAAGGGGTATAGGGGATTGTTTCAAAGTCGAAATATCTGTTATGTTGAATTGAGAAGAACTAATGATAAAGTGCCAAATATTTCGTTAAAAAGTATTTTTAATCGAACTTGTGTTTTTTAGTTTCTGCTTTAAACTTGAACACAATTATTTTAATGCGACCCTAGAAAGTTTTTATCTTGTCTACATTAATTTTATGCTAGCGCCGATGCCAAATGTGGGTTTCTGCATTAGAAAAATGAGAAATAATGAAGTAAATATGTAAGCATCTTCAGGCATATGGTTTTAGCATTGACTTTCATGCACTTAACTTTTTATTTAACAGTAGTAGTAACCGCTGCTTCTTTTAGTGAGTTGAGACCGGAGTAAAAGTGAGTGCTTTGCCCATCCCCCTACTTCAAAAAAAAGGAGGAGGGGGGGGGGGAGAAAATAATTTAAAACCTGAAATTCCAAAGATGCTGAAACATAACATTTAAAAACATGGTTATTGAGTTCTAGTTTGGAAATTGCTAGTTTCAACAATAAAAAGGAAGCGTTTTTAATAGAAAATCTTTAGTTGCAGATGTATCTTTTTAATTTCCTAACGGTTTCTACAGTATTGATGAATGCCAAAGTTGTTTGTCTAGTTTAAATCTCAATAAAATACTAGTTAATTCATCAGATCAAAATGTGTCATTATTAAGTCAGTCTAAATCCAATGGATGTGTTATACTTTTTTTTTTCCATTTTTGTTTCTTTGTACAAATCAAAAGAAGCATTGTATTCACAAAAATACTGTTTTTCATTCAAATTGTCACATAAAAACCATACCATACTGTCACATAGTCATACCATTTAATTCATCCATGAATCGGTTTTTGCAAGTTCTGTTTTTTTTTTTCGGAAAGTCTGAGGTATTGATGTACATAAGAATTCCATTTTTTCTATACCGCATACCCGAGCCTATTTTTGTAATTTTTTTTTAGACTTCTGTTTGTATGTAATGCGTGTCCAAACCTTGCGTAACTGAAGAATAGTTAACAAACAGTTCGTATGTAGGTGCTACACAATGTCAGGTTGTGCAATGTGCATCGGCGTTCCTAATGGAAGGTTGACTTTGTTATTTAATGAATTTATTTATTTATTTATTTTTGTCCCGATTCAATTTTAGTTTTCTCTTCTCTGTTTTCTTTCAAATATCACTCAGTCGAGCTCTATAGTAAAATAAATAGTTCGAGCCATTTGGCTGAAGTTAACAAATAAAACGTACTTGACTTCGATTTTCTTGTGGGCCATTAAAGTTTTATAATCGCAAAAGTTTTTAATTTGAAATCAACAGAATTAATTTTGAAATATTTTAAAAACTTACGTTATTCAACAACCGTTAAGGGAGGTAGATTCATGCACCTCATATCTGGAGTATTGTTAGGACTAAAAGTATTGGAATGATCTTTGATTTGTGCATTTCTTCTTCTGCTCTGGTTACTCCTTGGTTTATTGTTGCAAAATTTTTTTTAAATTAATTAACCCTGTTAATTTCTTTAGTGCAAGAATCCATCAAACAGTACAAGTACGGAACTCTAGCCCAAATAGAACAACCTAACTGCGACCCAAGCAAAGACTGCGTTCAAAGCAAGAACTTAAACTTTTTGATATTTCTTAAGTATTTCGGATGAGTATGGAGAAATATTACCAAATTTGACACTGTGAATGAAAAATCATCCATTTCTGCTGCTTAATTTATTCTCCCCCCCCCCCCTTCCAAGCATTAGTTGTAACTTTTTAGCATTCCGGAATATCTCAAAATTAAGTTCATATGTTTTCTTCATCGTATACAGGCTTTGAAAACCGAAATCGAAAGAAGTTATGCAACTTCACCGAACTTGGTTGAGAACTTGATTCGGCAATCGTCTGCCATTGACGTTAGTGTCATTCTGAAACAACTAGTGCGACATCTACCGGAGCCTCTACTTACTAATAGTCATATGGATGCTTTTCTACAAGTGCCAAGTAATGAACATTTTAATTCTTTTGTAAGGTTTTAAAATTAAAAATTGTTGATAACTTTTGAGAATAAGTGTAATCATTTTATGTTGGTGATGATTTATATTCTGTTCGTTGACTTTTGTTGGAAGTAAGTCTTTCATTTTTTTAAAAAAAAATATTTTAATAAATAATTTTTAGTAAAAATGAAATTGCTAACTTGTTTTAGAATATGAATAAAATGTGAAACCCTGTCTTTACTTTTTTAGCAATTTCTAACAAAATCTCCCCCCCCCCCAAAAGGAATAGATAAAATAAAATTAAATAAATTAAATCATAAAATAAAGAAATAGGTTTCCGTAATTTTGCGGAACTTTGCAATTAAGTATGGCTATTTTTTATGCATAAAGCTATTGAATGGTGAAGTAAAGAAAACTATGTCCAGTTTTGGGAAAAATAGTACAGTAGGTTTTGTATAAATGTGTTAATTTCTAGTGCATAATAAATGAAAAGTCAGTAACTATTTTCTAAAATTTTATTAATGTTTTATGCATCTTAGAAATGTTTAATAAATGAAGACATTAAGAAATACTCATCTGAAAGGAAATCCTGAATAGAAGTAGAAACAAGATAGTATAAATGCAGATGTGTTTTCTTTATGAACTATTAAAAAAAGAAGAAAAAAAAAAGAGATATACAGTGGCTCCCAAAAGTGTTCGTACACCTACAACTTTCAATGAAATAGGACCCTATCCATTGGTTAGAATAATTATTTCAGAATTGGTATTTAAGTATGAGATCTATGATCAATTTTCAACAAAACTACATGATTTTTTTTTTAAATATTAAAACTTAACTTTTTAAAAACCAAAAACCAAAAAAATGCTGGAAATTTTATCTCACAAAAGTCTTTGTACACTTTAAAAAATGTCTACATATCATTGAACAATCTAACTTTTTATTAAGTTATTATTTAGTAGAATATCATGCAGTATCAACAACACCTTTTAAACGCCTGGGGATATATTTCATTCTTTTTTCCTTTCTTTTTTTTTTTTTTTTTTTGCGTAATTTCTGAGTAAGTGTTCAACCACACTTCGAGTGTCTACTGTTTCTAGCTCTATTTTCGTTTCACAGCCGTATTTTCGTAATCTAGCCTTCAGATATCTCTAAATATGTTACATTAAGTTAAATTCTGGAGATTAAACGGGTATTTTCTAAACTTTAGGACAATTTTTGAGGCATTAGATGCAAACGTTAAAAACCGTATGCTTTTTGTCGTTATCTTGATAAAAAACGAAGTTGTTTCCGATAACCAAATTTTTGGCTAAGTGTTTAAAATTGGTTTTTAAAATATTTAAATGAACAGCATGATTCATCATTTAATCAAAAAATTCCAAACTACCAAGTCCTAATGCTGATAAGCACCCTCACACAAGAACGCCTTCACCGTCCTGATTAACTGGTTCAACTAAGTTCTTAAGATTAAGTTCCTAATTTTTTCTTCTATTTACAATCATACAACAATTTGGCCAAAAATGTTAAATTCATTTTTATCCGTAAGTAAGACGTAATTCCAAAACGTTTTGAGCTTGTTTATCATCAATTTTGCGACGAAAAGCGTAAGCTTATTCTTTTTCGCACGGCCAAGAAAATTTCTGCGAGAAGAGGTCCCATTTAATCCAGCTAATAAGAGAATTTGGTGAACGATTTTAGGTGAAAATTAAATGTTAAAATTTTCATTTAACTTTGCAGAAACTTTTACAGCACTCAAATGTGTATTTTTCAAAAATTTTTTAATTGTAAATCTCCGATCACGCTTTGTCAACTTTGCCGGTTGATCTTTTCTTACCTTGTTTTCGGTCCGATTTTTTTATTTAAAGCATTTTATCAAGCGCTTTACTATAGAATGGAATAAATTAACTAATTTAGAGACGTTTCAAACCAATTTACCGCTACTGTGAGAAAAAAATTGAAATTTCGAATGGTATTTGTGATTTTTTACGAATACCAGCCATTTTAAAGCAATAAGCACAATATTAAGGAATAAATAAACAAAAAATCAAAGCCAAATGACTTTTAAGGGTCAACACAATGCAAAAATAATGAAGATGCAAAAATAATTATCCGACGTATGATAATTTTAATCATAAATTTATTCGAAAATATTTGAGTGTACGATGACTTTTGTTGCGTGTTATTTATCTGTCTCCTCGTTTTTTGACCCATTTCAAAGAGAAAATCCGTCAATATTAAAAAAAAAAAAAAAAACTACTGGGTTGTATTTAGAATGACATAGGAATGATGTGAAAAAATATTGAACTTCATATTCGAATTCAATTTTGCGTTATTTTGGTTTTACTAAAAAATTTCAAAGTTTTGGGAGTCAATGTATTTTCAAAAAATGACATAGAAATTAGTCATATTTCTGCTTAAAAAAATAATAAGATTCTTATGCCTCAAAAACGGAGAAATATTTTAAATTAAAAAAATTTTTTCATTAATATAAAGCCATCTTTACAGTTAAATTTGCGATTTGAAAAAAGCAAGATTAATAAATTTCACTATTTTATATCCTGCACTGACTATATAAATTTATCAGTAATTCTTTAAAACAATTTTCGTGTTTTCTTGTATTTTAACAAAAACAAGTTCTGCAATTAAACACTATCGTACTATCTTCTGTATACACGCCTAGAATCAACCATTGTTTTAACTATAAAATTTCCTGATTATTTATGTATTTAAACTGCACGGTTTAAACTAGTCAAAGGTTTTATAATTAGTTATGTAAGGTTTGAAATTGAGTCAATGTGTGCAATCAAATATTCAATAACGTTCAATAAAGAGAATTTAAATTTTGTTGTAACTTCGCAATAACTAACATTTAGTGTGTTTTATAATTTTAATAAAATATTTTGCAATTTTAGATGAAATATCTGGAAGGTTATCTGCCATATACTTGGTACAGTTTCCTTATAGTTAGTCAGTATTGTCAGAATAGAAACGCAATTATTATTAGGGTTGTTTTGAAGAAAATTTATTTGTTCTGTGTATTGATTTGTTTAATGCATAAGGTGAAATTTTGGTGTGTAGTAAATTCGTATTCACTTCAGTTTTTTGAAAAGAAAAGGCTCCTCTGGCGATTGCTTTAGATAGAGTAAGAGCAACGAAAGTCGGTTAGAACAGATTCTGTGCCTATGCCGTTTGGCTCTTTCTACTTAGAGCAAACATCAGAATAAACATATCAGGATATTCTTACCGCTCTCATTTTCAGTCTAAAGCCTGCGTGACTGCATTATTTGATTGCATTAACTAAAATCAAGTTCTTTTTCTGCAATTTCAGAAAAAAATCACTCTTGTTTACTGTATGTTTGTTTCATTTTCTTTTCTCCGACGTTTTTTTAGACATACCAAACATCCAAGATCAAGTAAACGCTTTAAATTTGTTAGTCTTAGCATTGCCTGATGGACACCGAGAGCTACTACAGGTTAGTTCAGTATAAAACTTTTCTTAAAATTTTAGTTCAATGTTTATGATAAACTGACTCTTTTTCGATGAAAATATAAATAAATAAAGCCCTAACAAAGAAAAAAAAATCAAAAGTAAAAATTAAAGAAATTAAATCGAAGCCTTTTTTTTTACTTTTTGTAATTAACACTTGCAACTCACAATAACATCAAAAGTAAAAATGTCGAATTTATATTATCATACATCTATATAATATTGTACAGTAACTTTATTGTTCGTCTGAAGCATTCTTCTAAAAAGTAGCATGTTCGAGGAAAGTATAATACATTAAAATTATGCAGTTTAAGAAATTTATAAAAGTAATAATAAATTGACAACGTCAGTATGTCAGACGTCATCGTCATCTTATTGATGTGACTAAAAGTGGGGTTGTTTGCAAACCCAAAAACTTGTAGGCTTAGGAAAATATCCTACAGTGGTAGTCAGTAGTCAGAATTAAAAGAACAACAGAAAATTGCGCAGAAAAAAAAAATTCTGAAATAATTCAGTTAATTTATGCACAAAATGCTTTTTTATATCATTGTGGGATGCATAGCATTTGAAAATGCAAAATATAAATTATTTTTCTGTGATAAATTTTAAAAAATGTCATTCTTAAAACTGGAAAAATTTTCAGGGCAACGAGCGTTTTGCACCGAAAAGCCCTTTTATTCAATAATACCCCCTTTTTTTCAATCACTTATATCAGTCTTAATGTCATGGAAGTTGAAGAAAGTTCAAATTTTTATCCTGGCGTTTTCGATGGAGAAAATGAGTTCTTGCTTGTTTCGATATTGAACACCATTTTTTCTTACTTCGGGTGCCAGAAGACCTCACAAAGTTTCCTTTAAACTTATATCGAGCCTTTTGCCCGGACAGTATAGTAATTTCAGGAAATAAGCATCAAGGAATGATTTTGAGGCTTGATAAACACTTTCTTAGACACTATTATGTTGGAACAAGTTGTTTAAACTCGTAATTAACGGTGTTTTTGTTTTAAAAAATATGGCTGAGTGCATACCATCACTGTATTAATTGTTGAGGTGGGTAACACTACTCTGAAACCTGAATATAACTTGTAGTTTTACCTTATAGCGGTTTTCTTTTGGCGGATAACTCTTACTGTGACAGTTGTTCCTTTTTCTGGAACAGTGATGCTCAACCCCTTATTGTACCCACGGGTAGCACTTTATATTGAAATGAATTTAGCTGGCCAGAACACACATGAAATTTTAAAGTTATTCCTGAACAACATGAGAAAATATGGAAAACGGTGTAACATTACAAACTCAGAATTGCTGTCATCATTACGTTATGATCTTAATGATTATTTCAATAACGATAAGTTTGAATCTGTTTTTCAGTAACCGATTTCTGAATATTTGGCTGCAAATTTTTAACACTTTAACAGATTGCTTGTAGTATCTAAGCTGCCGTTTTTTAGTCAAGAAAGAAAAAGTTCAATGGCTGTTAAATAGAGGAGTGAGTGAAGTGACTGATGTGGGGGTTACTGCGGGATTTTCTGAGGCTTATTTTGGAAAGTTCCAAAAAGTAGTTTTCGATTTGTAACATTTAAACAATTTGGCCATATGTGTCAAGTTGACCCTAGGTTAGCATTGTTGTAGAATTTTTTCATGCATGAAAATAACTTACTCTATGAAAAAGGGGGGTATAGCGGAAAGGAACCTCAAGAGGTTTTAATTAAAACATAAGAGAAGAAAATTGAACATAAATTAGTCAAGACTACAAAATTCCTAACCGTGTAGTAAGATCAGAGACTTGGCACATAAGATACTAGTTTCATTCACCCACTTGTGACTCTAGAGCAATAGGTATTATTGTCCTTCCGTAATCCGGGGATAGCCATTATTACACTCGTTGCATACTGCAGTTAAAATGTCTACACTTGATACTTTGTAGCATTTAGATTACTATGGAATTAGTTTTGTTCAAATATATATATATAGAGAGAGAGAGATTATTTTTAAACTTAAGTCTTATAAATGATTCACCTTTGCATGAAACAATTTAAAGTTTTTTTGAAAAAGTTAAATAACTTGTGTGATTCATGATCAAACAGTTATATATTTTTGTAAATTTGTTTGCTTTTTCGATTAGTCAACAAAATTTAATGTTGCTTTAGCAGTGAATAAAATATTGATAGCTTTCAATGCTGGCTTCAATATTTTGAGCTTCATTAAAAGTATTCTGTAAAATTTAATCTCTAGGAAATTTTATACTTCTTGTCAAAAGTTGTTGCCGAAGAAGATGCCAATCGTATGTCCTTAGGAAATGTGGCAATGATTATTGCACCCAATCTCTTTCCGCCGCCAAGACTCAAGAAAGGCAACCATAAAAACGATCTCGCTGCCGAAGTGACAGTTGCTGCAATGTCATCCAAAGTTACTCAACTCCTCATTAAATTTGGAAGTTTCTTAGGAAACGTAAGTATGAAAATTAATGCACCCCTAGGGAGCTGAGAAGGAAAAAAAAATCTAAGAGATTCCTTAATGTTTGGAGCAGAGAATTTTGTTACTTGAATTTAACAAATAATGAAAATGTGCTTTTATTTTGTCCTATACTGAATATAAATATTTTTTTAGAGTTTCTTAAAGAGCTTTTTCTTTTGACGAAACCTTTAAATTGGAGATTTAGCTTTTACGATAAGCGTAAAATGACTTCATGTTGTTATTTTTGGTATAGTCTTCTATTAATAATTAAATAAGAAGACTAATTTTGCTTAACTAACGTAAAAGCGTAACTAACCATTGATGAAACTAACCATTTAGCAAGAGTAGCGGACGCTTGCATGTATGGTAGAAGGGGAAAGTCTTACAGGATATATACAACATATTGAACTATACAGCACTTAACAAATTACTAGCTTTATGTGTCATCGTTAACGAAATACTAAAATCCAGAAATTATATCAGTTGTAATCTATGAAAAAATCGCGTCAGGTTTTTTATCAACATAGTGATCAAAGCAACCAATTCACGAAATATAGGACATTTTTGAAAAATTATTGGACAAAAATGTGCTGAGTGTTTACAACTATCATTAAATTTTGCATACACAATTTTAAAAATACCTTTTTGTGTTACTAATGAGCACGGATTTTTTTTTATGCATTCCTTATTGATCCTTTCAATTTTTTGCCGTAGAAATAAAGCAAATTAAAATTGTTCTCAAATATTAATAATTAACTGCAGAATGTTATAGTGAAAAAACTATTTTTTTTTCTTTGAATGCGTACGGTTTTATCTGCTTTTCATTTGTATTTTCCGAGACCGATACATATACAAAAAAATATACTAAATGCAGTACTTTACAGATAATGAACTAATACATGTAACAGGTGTTACCCATGATAATTTTTGGTGTTACCCATGTAATATTGACTTTAAAAATAAATCCTAACTAGGTATTTGTTTTTATAACCTATTCACCAGGAAATAAGTTTAAAGTGCATCTGAAAAAACTATGTTTTAAAAACTTTCCTTTTAGGTTCCACCTGAATTGCTAGCTCAAGCAAGGCTCCAAAACAGGCGATCTGCGAATAAACACGTAAGTGCAAATCTTTCTTACTTTAATGATACCACTTTTGACAATCACTCTCCAGTCGTTACAAATGCTTGCATTGCCAATAAAATGCATTATTTCTTTTTCCAAAAGTCAAAAGTTATTTTTCCTTTTAAAAGCTGGTGTCAACTTTTTTGAGTTATAACTCCCCTAATAGGCTCTGAATCTTAAAATACTGTCAAATGCATTACAATATAATTGACGCATAAAGAAAATAAGATAGCAAAGAATGCATCGCTTTTATCGCCATTTCAACGTCGGCTTCGCCTCTCAAAGAAATATTGTCGAAAGTTGTTCACTTTTCATCACCTGTTCATTATCGTTGCCAGGTTTTGTGGTTAAAGGCACTCTAGATAAGTGCATTGAAACCTCCCCGGCAAAATTCAATTTCGACTCGAAGTCTTTGTTCTTTGAAGGAAATTGAATTCTTAAGCATCGTGAGTTCATGAAGGTATAAAACTGCCTAATTTAATTTTCAGCTTGTGCTCTGACAAAACTCTCAAATGTTCTTCGCTTATATTGTGGTGTGAAAAAATGTTTTGCATTTTCAGGCATCAATCGGTTCATAAAGAAGTTGTTTTTCTTTAAAGTAATTTTTAATTTGATAAAACCCTTTCAACTTTGCGAAGAATTTTTCTTTCTTTGTTTCCTTTTCTCTCTTTTTGTCTTTGAGAAACAATAGTTTCTATTTTATTTCTTAACACCGGGAAGAGAGAGACACATAAAATATTTTAAAATATATGCAACTGTTTATTTCATTAACTTGATATTACAAAACAGTTCAAAGTATTGAAAATATTTCTTTGGAATTATTTTTTTCCTTTCTGACAAATAATGCCATTAACAGTTTTCTACATTTGTCTTCATATTTTATCTTTTCGTCATACATTTAGAAAAATACATTCCGTTTGAACATGAAAAATAGCCCATTTGATTATTTTATTTAACAGTATGTAGCATTACAAACATCACAATAACATTTCATAAACGGCACATGCATGTTTTGGGGTTTTGATGACCCCCCCTTTCAAAGAAAAAATGAAAAAAGTGGTCGCCTTTTCATCACCAAAAAGGAGTTTTTGTAATCTTGAATCACGTTTAGGCAATTCTTTTTGCATAACGTTTCAGTGAAAAAATTCTTAAGTTATTCATTTGTAAATGGTATGTATCTACTTTTTATCGTGTCTATGAAAGTTACATTAGATATAGCCGTGGGTTTTAATGATGCTTTGCGCAATCTCATTAATGTTTTAATGTTTAAATCACACATATCAATGGAATTGTTTTAATGTTATGGGCCATTAGCTACAGTTTTTAACGATGTTATAAATTTTTTTAAAGAAATTGTGCTTAAGAGTTTATTTACCAGTTATCTTCTATATTGCTTCAACAAAATGATAGACTAGATTCAAACAAAGAAATACTCTAATTGGCGATGTCAGTTACATGTTTGGATTGGAAGAGAACGAGAAGAAGTTGGTGTCAAGCAGACGGCGAATGCGAATACCATTGGTTTACTTTTTATTTTATTCTAGAAAAAATCCCCTAAGTGATCATAGTGGCAAACCTTCTGGCAGTCTGTTTCTTTACATCTAGTATATCTTTTCCGTGAACGCAGGATGAAGTTCCATGTTCTTCATCCTAAGGGATCATCAAAAATATTTGCTCTTCATTACTGTTTGAGAAGCAAAATGCCAATTATATATTTTATCATTCTGGTTAAAAGTTTTATTCGCCTTTTTTTCAAACTTAATTAATAGAACATTTTTTAGCTTTTTTTTACATTTCACTAGTTCTCGCTCACAAAATTGCTAGAGATATAACTGAAGAGACATCGCAGTATTATGTAAAAGGTTGTTGGGCATTCATGTACGACGTTACGTTGCAACATGTAGCAGTATTGCAACTTAATGAAAATATGTGTAAATTGAAACGATTGCATTTGTCCAACTGAGTACCAAGACAAATCCATCTTTATTTATCTCAAATTTGGCACACAATGTTTGCACATTTTTTCTGGTTCACATCGAAAATGTATACCTTGCAAGAAAAATAAAATTCTTGCCTTGCTCTGTGCAGCACCGCGATATTACATTTTTAAGAACAAGCAAATTCTTTATTAATTATAATTTTGTAGTTTATATTTTCATTCATGTCATAACTCTTGTACTCGTTACAGTGGTTTAGGAATTTATTTTCAAAATATTTATGAAATGAAATGAATTTACTGTGATAAATTAAACCTTCAGTAAATTCTTGCGGCGCAACGTTGCTGTGATTTTAAGGAGTTATTCTAATAGTCAGCAACTCAAAGTAATTGACAAACAAATGTTTCAACAGTGTGTGTTGCAATAAAATTCATTCGGGACAAAGAAATGTTTTGTCTAAGTATTTGGCTTAAAATTATTTAAACTTTATTTCAATTAAAATATAACTCCAGAGTAAAATTAATGGAAAACAACTTTTATAATTAATTTCTCCATTGGAGATTTTAGGAAATTGTATTTTTGTTTTCTTTTGAGGTTAGTGTAAAGAGAAAATACAGAAACAGTTATTTTTTTGAAATGTGACGAAATTTTGTTTCCAATTGTATTCTAGAGAGTTAAAATTTGTCTTCAAAATCTAAAAATGTATCGACTGTTCTACCCCCAAAAGGTTTAAATCCTGAACATTTGGTTTTTTTTGGTGGAAACTGTTGCGTTCATTCGATGTTACGGTGCGTGTTTCTTCCTCACCAGATTTCTATCAAGTTCAAAAATAAATGATTATAGTTATTTCAAGACGATGCAGTCTTCAAAGTTCCATTCCTTTTGTTCTTATTAAGAAGTAAAATCTGAAATTATTTCACAAAACTGATTTGAAAATTATATAAATATATATCAAATAATCAAAGAGCATCCTGCTGGACTCTTTTATTTGAGTTACATTTCACTGCGAACGCTGTGATTTTCTGTGCAACACGTGGTTGAAAAGTACATAAATACTATTTTTTTTTATTTTGATTGGATATTTTAAAAATAAATATCAACATTTATTCTCAAAAATAGTGCAGATTGAGAAAATTCTGTAAAATATTCTAGATACGATGGTCACTCTGAAATTTTTGAGATACTCCAGGGGTCTTAATTTTATACTCAAAAAAACTTAACAAGTGTTCAAACTAATCTCCTCTGTCATGAATGTACTTTTGTTTAAAATTTTTCCACAGATCAAACACCTCAAATCTATCATTTCTTTAAATCGATGAAAAATGCATTTATATCGACATCAATCCCTTTTTCTGAATAAAAACGACGTCAACGTAACATCTTTTTTTTCTTTTTCCAATCTTTTTTTTCTTTTTCTCAAAAGTCAAACATAGGTAAATCCAAAGAGTAAAGTGGATATTCTATCACACTCAAATGTTAATCTGGCTGAATGGGAAAATGCATTTTCATGGTGAAGCATGAGTCCCCTATCTTTCATTTCTTGGAGAATTTTTAGAAGACATTTGGTGGTATCCTAGTTTGCTTTTACCACCTTTTGTCCTTTCAACTTGATGACTTTGACCAATCTCATACTTCTGAAGAAAGCGGCATACATTATTTTTTCATCGCTTGTTGTATTTTCACCATTCTCTGTGTGGAGTTACCTTCACAGACCCATACTTTGCTTTCTTGACGTGTTGTAAGGTCAAAACAAAAGGTACATTTCATTACCCGTTACTATTTTAGAAATGATGTGGTGGCTACCATCAATTAGCAATTTAAGGGTTTATTTACTGATTCTGACACTTATCTCTTCTTGGTGCACAGTTAGAGCATGGGGTACCCAACGGAGAACTAATTCTTTTATTTTGTAAATCTTCATGAATAATTTTGTGTATGGCTGTGTATCCAATGCTGAGTCTCTTCTATATTATTTGGTAAGCACAGAAATTATCATCCAACAACAGTTTTCGTATGGCAGACACATTATTGGGGATAATCCTGAAGAGAGTTGTGACCTCTGCCAACATATTTAAACCATCTAACTACAGTAGCGCGAGATGAAAATTCCAATACCTTACTTCACTGCCTTACCAATGCTAATTGCATCCGTTGAACGCATTTTTTAAATTTAATCCAGCTTTAAAATCAAAGAAGTTAATAGCACGATAGTGTTCTCACGTCAACTCCTTTTTTCCGCACTAAAAATAATTCTACACTAAACAACATGAACTAAGTCAGTAAAAAATCATCTGGTGTGTTAAAGCAGTTTGTATTTTTAATGTAAACCTTTTTTTTTTTTTTTTTTTTGAATTTTTCTGCGCGTACATAAAACATTTCAGAGTAACCCTCGTATTAGAATACATACGTCATAAAAGAAGTTGTATATGTACATCAAATTAGATGCAGTCGAAAATCTGAGTCGATCATAATTGATTTATTCAAAAACTGCTTAAAGAAAATAAAAACGTTTAACCTCATAAAGATATTGATAAAATTTCAAGAGACACTTGACAGCTTTGATCAAAGTTTAATTCATAATCTGCTTATAAAGTAAGGTAATAAATCATATTTTTTGTCACTGCTCTTAGCAATTTCAGTAGTTTGTTTTTCTAACTATATGTTTATTTTAGGCAAAAAGAGCAGTCAGAAAGTTGAAAGGAGAGAAGCAGAAAAATATTAAAGACGTAAGTAAGATTTAATTTTTTTTTGTTCTTGCATTATGTTTATGTTATTTAAAAACAAATTACTTCTTAACCAGTTATAAACGAAGTTTCTTTTGCTATGAATAGATACTCCATTTGGAATTTTTTCCTACTTCTCCTTTTTTTATTTCTGCAGCTTCTTCTGCGACTTTGAAATGATGTTTTTTAAAATTAATTTAATTATTACACTACAAAACTGCGATTCAAACATTTTCGGTAGAAACAGCTAATTTTATCAACATGATGGTATCAGAAAAAGAGCATAAGATCGTGAAAAAATTATAGTCGGTATATTTCATGATAGTTTAGGCAGAAACAAGAAAAATCTCAATTTCATACTCTCGGGAAGTTTTTGTGCGTTTAACGTATGTCAAAATTAAAAAAAAAAAAAAAAGTTTAATATTTTATTTTCTCCTAAAAAGTTCCTGGCCCAAGATATAGGCCCGCCAATGATGCCAACCTGGGCGCCATTTCTCCCTAGCGATTTCCAACAAAATTTTAAGACTGCTTTCTCTGGAACGGAGGACGTACTTGGATGCGATTTATTTGAAAGATAATGATTTTATCTTCGATATTATTTGCTCATTTAGGAATATGAGTGCATTTTTTTCTTAACTGCCTTTTGAAAGAATAGCTTAAATTATTTTTTTGGATTTTATTTCAAAATTACCAATATGAATATTTTAAATTTGTTTTACCGTTGATCAGTTTTATTGAGCATGAGCACTGTACTCCCTGAAAAGGAGTGCTTCCACTTTTGCTTTTGAGAGATTTTGAAGGCATTAGAAAAAATGAGAGCTTTTTAAAAAGTAAATACAGAACTCTAAACTTTTCAAATTCAAAATTTTGTTCAATAGCAAGTGGTCACAACACGCTTTTAATATAGTTATACAGCTACGTTTTCATTTTTAGTTGTTGTTGTTTCCCACTAAGAATAAAAATGTTACTACATAACTGAACTTTTCGTCTGAATTAAAAGAGTCTTTGGTCACTCGCTACAAAATAAAAGTGAATTTTCAAGTCTTAATTTGCACGTACAGTTACCGTAAAGTGGGGTTACTTGGACCCTAAATTTCATTTTTGCGATTTTTACACTGAATTGTTGGGTAAACCCATAATGTAAACTGATAGCCTTGTTTTTACCACTTTTCAGACGTTCTGCAACCACCTTAAGCCTTTTTTAAACAACAATTTTAACTCTTTATACATATTATTCTATTTTCAAAAATTGGGTTCAAGCAGCCCCGCGCCTGGGGCTACTTGGTCCCACTCAGCAAATCCATTAGAAAAAGCTATAAAACAGGTGGTGATATCAAGAAGGACCAATAATTTTGAAAGGAAATTCAAAGCATACATTCTAGTGAGCAAACGATTTATATAAATTACAAATTATTTATGTAAGTTAATATAAAATCAACGTATACATTAAAATATTTTTAGGCAAACATAATTTCTCAAATAGAAATATAATCCAACTACAACTGAAACCCATTGAAATGCTCATTATTTAAACATTAGAAAGAATGAAAACTCCTCAATTTAATGGCTTCGGTGGATTCATTTTCTCTGATATTATTTAATATTTGCTCATGCTCGCTACTAAATACTACAGGATGCCCAGGCTTGTTTCGTGAACAGTGTTTTAATTTCCTTTTTAGAGTTGATATTCTTAAGTCAAAATGCCTTATGATTATTAAATGGTGACACTCTCTAAGGTTATACAGAATATCTGGACACAATTGTAATTTTTACTCTTAATAATCCGCATTGTCTCCTACTTCAAAGGGGTTCTCTTTTACTTTTGGATCCTTTTTATCCCCAGATCTGCAAATAAACGGGTATAAATTGTAACTAACCTTTTTATTTTAAAAGATTACAAACCTTGCTTAACACAATTTAGTGATGAAATGTGGTTAGAGGCTGCTTGAATGCTAAGTTCAAGTAGCTCCATTTTAAGGCAACCAGTGCACTTTTACTAACTTACATTAGTTACTGTGTTAATTATATAGCTAGAACCTTGAAACACTGTTATTTTATCTTTACTAATATTAAAGCTGAAAGTCTCTCTCTCTGGATATCTCTCTGGCTGTCAGGATCTCTGTGACGCGCATAAAGCCTAGACCGTTCGGCCGATTTTCAAGAAATTTGGCAAAGAATTAGTTTGTAGCATGGGGGTGTGCACCTTTAAGCGATTTTTCGAAAATTCGATTTTGTTCTTTTTCTATTCCAATTTTAAGAACATTTTTCCGAGAAAAATTATCATAAGATGGACGAGTAAATTACCAAGCTATCATAACGTGGAACCGTAACGTGGGCAAGCCAATTGGCGAGGAATTCCATCATGCATCATTTGTAAATATACAGGGCAACCAAAACACCTTTTAATTTTCTACTATGGGCAAAGCCGTGCGGGTGCCACTAGTTAAGAAATAAAATGCAAACAAAAAACTATCGTTGCCTTGATGATATCGGATGTTTTCATGAACTTACATGTGAAAGTTTGCTGACACTAAAAACAACTGTTTAGACAACTTGCAATCATAACATCAATCAGAAAACTTCGTTTCATGCTCCATCCTCTATCTAGTACTGCTAACTGTCATTGAGAAAGTTTTTTAAGTATATACATTATGTTTATAGGACAAGGACGGATTTTAAACACTTTTTTTCTAACGGGTTCAAGTAGCCTCATTTTACTGTAGTGAGAATCCTTCATTTTTTCAAGCCTCTGAACTTGTTAAACACAAAAATGGAACCTTCATATTAGGGAATGTAGTACTCAATAATACTTATCAACAGTAAAAAAAAAAAAAAATCTGAATTTTTGAAATTGACAACTTTGAAATAAAAAGAATAAAAAATCATACGTTAATTAAATTAATTAAAATACATTAATTAAATTTTTTTTTTCAAAAAGCTGTTGCAGGAAAAATCAGACTCAGACTTCCTAACAGCGTACATAGCTAGGGAGAGAAAGTCCATAAAGAGATTTTAACGTATGATAAATTAAAAAATTAGCGACACTCTGATGTTAATTCCCTAAAGCTCTAGATTAGAGGTTGCCATAGCCAACGGAAAACCATTTCATTGAAAAGGGCAACCAAAGAATCAAAACCTTGTCTCTAAACGTTGTGATCCTGTGTTTATTTTTCCTTAAAAATACAACCGCGCTTCGACAACACGCTTCCAGTCCTGTTAAAGCCCAACTCTTCAGTCTTGAGTAAGCGTTATATTAATTTTGTACATATATATATATATATATATACACTGGTGTGCAAAAATTAAGGACAAAGTCAAAAAATTAGCATATCAGCTGAACGAAGAGGAACAGCGGACAGAAAGACCAATCAGGAGATTAAGTAAGGTGATGTACAGTAGCAAATGCGCAGATATGCAGGCAGACGTAATGGGGGATTGTCTGAGTAGTATAAAGCATGTTGTCGGTGTAAGATCAGTATTTCTGGCAGAGAGATTGCATGCCGTATAGCAGTTAAAATCACACCGAGTTGCTGCCTCAGCGAGAAATGGCGAATAATCAATCTGTTAGACGACACCTGGATGCTTTTACCCGAGGTCGAATCATTGGGAAGTTGGAGGAAGGCCGCTTGTGACAAGTGTGGCTGCAGAGTTCGGAATTGCTCACAGCATCGTTTCACGACTTTGGAGACAATTTCAAACTACAGGAACAGCTATCCGAGGGTTCAGTAGTGGTCGTCCACGAGGAACCACACCTGCAGATGACCGATATATTGTCTTACAGGCCAGAAGAAACAGGCAGCAGACAGCGGAAGAAATCGCTAGACACACGACACAGGCGACTGGACGACCGATATCGCGTTTTACCGTGGCCAGAAGACTTCACGTTGGTGGTCTGTTTGCACGACGCCCTATACGGTGTGTACCTCTAACGCCTACCCATCGGAGAAGGCGTTCTCTGCGGTGCCGGGAACACCGGAATTGAAGAGACAATGAATAGGGACGAGTACTCTTTACAGATGAGAGCAGATTCAATCTGAGTAGCGATTCTCATCGCATACTCATCTGGAGAGAGGCGGGAAGCCGCAATCATCCCTCGAACATCATTGAAAGGGACAGGTATGGAGGTCGCGGTGTTCTCGTTTGGGGAGGCATCGTGCTTGGTAGTCGTACAGACCTTCACATCTTCGACGCAGGTTCAGTCGACGGGACCCGTTATTGTAACGAGATTCTTCTTCCATATGTGCGTCTTTTTAGAGGCGCTATGAGTCCGCAGTTCCTTTTCATGGACGACAATGCACCATGTCATCACACAGTTGCTGCCGAACAGCTCTTAGAGAGTGAGGATATTGAACGTATGGATTGGCAGGCACGATCTCCGGATCTCAATCCCATCGAGCATGTATGGGATTTTCTAGGCAGACGCTTGGCAGCTCGTACCTTACCACCAGTAGCGATTCGGGAGCTTCGATTTGCGCTGCAAGACGAATGGGCAGCAATGCCTCAACAACTCATTGACACCCTCATTTTCAGCATGGGCAAACGCTGTGAAACCTGTCTAGCAGTCGGGGGAGATTATATCCCCTACTAAAGACCGGATGTTTCTTGCTGGACACCCATCACAGGGATGTTTCGGCCTTCAGTCGCATTGCGCTCCAGGCTACTTTTTCAATAAAGCTTCTTTTTATCCCTCTGATTTATCTTTTAGTAAGTGTTGTTTACATTACACATGTCCTTACGTATTGGGGATCTTACGGTATTAAATGTGTTGATTTGGAAAGCTTTTGTACAAAATTATATTGAAAAAAAACCGTCTCGTCCTCAATTTTTGCACACCAGTGTATATTCGTCTTTCTTTTCAGACCAAATATTTTTAGTTAAAGAAAATCGATGAATTCTGTCGTATTTACGTCTCTATTACTAACAGCGAACAAGTTATTTACTTTTTGGACTGATTTCATACTTTTTTTTTTTCTTTAATGGCTACCAAAAGTGAAAAAGTGTCAAACATTTTCTGTGACTAAAGTAGCCACTGGCTACTTCTTAGAAATCCTAGTATAGAGCTTTACAAAATACCCTTACCTAGAGTCACATGGACTGCATACACCAGTCATTAATGATAAACTGTAAGTTTTATTTGTGACTTGTGTTTTTGTACTCCACAAAAACCGTATTATCTTTTTTTTTTCATTTATGTAATATATTGAAATAGTCTAAATTTTTGAACCTCAATTTTGATAATAACAATAGTAATAATAATTAAATAAATAAACCTACACAGTTATCTTCATGATCACAAAATCGCCTGCAGCTTAGACTGAACATACTAGCTTTAAGTAAGCGTGTGTTAGTCCGGCCTGATGGCTTACCGAATATTTGAAAAGGTAATGGGTTAAAACTTCGCGGCCAAAACTTCGCGTGGACAAAACTTCGCGAGGTCAAAACTTCGTGAGGTCAAAACTTCGCGAGGTCAAAACTTCGCGTGGACAAAACTTCGCGTGAACAAAACTTCGCGTAGTCAAAATTTCGTGCATACAAGTTTTTGCACAAACAAAACTATGTACGTTAGTTTTAGAATGTAGTTAGCTAGCTATAGAACATTAAATTGTTATTATAAAACCAATTCCTTTATTTCGAAAAAGTGATGAATTAATCTTTATTTAAACTTCAAATCTTTATCAATTTCTTACTTCATTAACTTATCATACTTAAATTCATTTAGGATTTACACAATTAACTTGCAATCAAGTTATTCATTATAAAAAATTCAATTCTTTATATAGAGTGTGTTTATTGCGTTCTTGGAAATCATTAAACGATAACACCCCCCCCCCCCCCCCAAAAAAAAAAGATTCATTTTGACTTTTTAGCTAAGTTTATATGATATGTTTAGTGAAGTTCATTGTTATGACCGCGCGAAATTTTGTCCACGCGAAGTTTTGACCACGCGAAGTTTTGTCCACGCAAAGTTTTGACCACGCGAAGTTTTGTCCACGCAAAGTTTTGTCCACGCGAAGTTTTGACCACGCGAAGCTTTGGCCTCGAAGTTTCGTCCAGCGAAGTTTTGGCCGCGAAGTTTTGACCCCAAACCATTTGAAAAATTCATCTTACTGATACTAAATATCTATAACTATTAACTATTAATACCAAAGTATTACAAAGTATAGAACAAATCATCCTAACATAAATATTAAAGCAGAGAGTTGCACGGAAGATAAGGAATTCTTTTTTTTTTTAAAGCCTCATTTTCACTATAAAGAAAATAAAATATTTGTTCTCTGACAAACTTCTAAGAGAATCCCCGAACATTTTAGATAAACGGCTCTTTCCAAAGTTTTCCTCAACCTCATGCGTTATGTAAAAGGAAAATTGAAATACAATTTTTCTCAAAATATATTTAGCATTTACTCCAACTTTCCAGCCTTCTACTTTTCCGCGGGTATGTGTGCTACAACGAGATCGAATATTCAGTATTTTGGCGAAATACCGGCATCCTGGGAATTGTGAAAACATTTTAGGCAAATGATTTTGCGATGTTTACATAGTGGCCAAGTAAACGTGTGTTTTTGTTTCATAGAATTGGGAATGACGTAAACAAGATACTTTTTCAAATTCAAGATGTTTTTGGAAAATTTCGATTCTTGAAACAAACATCGAAGGGTAGAAAGTTTGAACTAGAAATGGTTGTTTTGCGTAAGAAAAAGCCGTCTTGGTATTGGGAAAACATTTTTAGAGTAATAGTAAAGCTGCTGGTTTTCCATAGTTTTGTAATACTCTTGGAGACTATGTTTTCTATCTGTATCTTGAGCTGTTTATTTTATTGCACTAAAAATGTTGGAAATGTATACAATTTATTTAAACCCCAGGACTGAGAAAAATTTTATTTAATTTTTTTCTTGTTCCCATGCTTGTTTGATAGTTTTATTTACACTTATATTTGCTTCTTTTACATACACTATTTACCTCATCTTTCAGTTAAAGGGTAAAATTAGTGGTTGCCAACAACCACAAGATGACTTAACGGGAAAAAATGGCGATCTAAAATGATCTACAATTTGCTCTACGATTATGCAACTTCAAACAAATAAACTAATGACCTTATATAGCAGTAAGTTAAAGTCAGGGCTAAAGCAAAACTACATGGAATATACCAGGCATCCCGGTTATCATGTATAGAGACTGCAGTTTCCTTCTTATTTGAAATTCTTAGTCTGGAATAGTGAATAACCGAGCTTGAGGCAGATGTCATCTTATTGAAGCAGATAGTGCCAGGAAACTGATAGATAACTTAAATTTATCTCACCAGCGAGTGTCTACATGCTGCGGATGAGATGACAACTGCATCCAGCTCGGTTATTCTCTGAGCCAGACTGATTAGTTCTAATAAGAACGAAACTGCAGTTTCTGGATGTGATAACCTGGCTGTCTGGTATATTGCATGTAAAAACCTTATAGTCTACAAAATGTTTTAAGAAATTGAAAAAAAATTCCTACAAAATCACTAGCCTTCTTTAGACGAACCACTTCTTTAAAACATTACTTATTATGAAACCATACGATAGTGACTTAAAGCATCTAAATAAGTATCAATAAAAACAGCATTGTAAAAAACATTTTTAGACACGAAAATTGTTTGCCCTAGTGTCCCTGTTATCGGCGGTCTTAGAGCCAGCCAAAATTTTAAGGAAAGTCGCCAGTTTAACAAGTTTTGATGAGAAATGGAGGCCATCATGCTTTGTAGACTGATGTCCTGTTACGTACAGACGAAGAAGTTGTGTGGTACCTTTAATACAGTCACTGGTCAATTAATTAGAAACCTTTGAGATAAACTTTTTGACTTACTCGCACTGTGCAAGAGCCTTGAAAAAAATCATGATATGGAGCATGTTCTGCTGACACGTAAGTGGTGTCCTGGAGTACCTTGAGGGTAAACTAACAGCCATGCAATAACTAGATGTATACTAGCAGATTAAGTGCACCCTGCACTTGATTCTCCTGCACCCTGCATTTTTGTCCTGATGGCGACGGATACTTCATGGACGATAATACAACTATACATCGTGCAGAAGTGTTAAAAAGCGGTTCGTGCAGCATCAGCCTGATTTCCAAGCCCTCTCCTAGCCACTGCTTAGCTCTGATCTTAATCCTATAGAAAAGGTGTGGGATGTGAAGGAAAGACGCATCCGACGTCACTCTCCTCTTCCATTTAATTTAGATCTAAAAAGCTGCATAGCCAATGCGTGCCATTCTCTGGAATTAAATGCACCCCAGAAGCTTATACTCGTAGACTCGATGCCCAAACGAATCAGAGTAATTATTCGTGCAAAAGGTGGTCCAATTAAAAATTGACCTTGGGTTTCTAATTTATTGGGAAGTTAGTGTATCTTGTCAAGCATTTAAAGTTAATGCTTTTGACGTTTTGTTTTTTTTTCTTCATTATTACACTATTCGTGTGGTTCCCTGTTTAGATTACTTAATGTATTTAGGATTACAAATTTTAACAAAGTTGAAGGAAACTTATCAGTTAGTGCTTGGAGTAAAAAAAATAAAACACACACACGCACTCCATTTCTAAAAACGGACCACTAGTAAAATTGTTACTACCAACTATTACAGACGAAAGAATTTCCACAATTTTGCTCTTTACTTTCGATGCTTAAGAATACTTAAATAAATGAAAATGGATTCTTGTAATGGAAAAATAAAATGCAGTTTATGCAGACATTTAATTTAGTAGGCGAGAAAAAAGACAAGTCGGTCGGAAATTTTTTTTTGTAATAAATAAGAAAAGCTTATTTAATGCTCAAAAAAGAGATACGTACTCGTAGAAAGAAGGTAATTGATAATGCGAAATAAATTCTTGTATAAAGGGAGAATTTACTAGCAGCGAAAAAAAAGAAAAAAAGTGCTTCAATGCGAAAGGCTGTAAGTAGACAAACACAAAAAAGTTTTATGAAAGCGAAAAGGCGGTTTCGAAAATTTGAAAACAAAATTAACTTGCGTGAATAAAGAATTCAAATAAAACTTAATGCAAAGAATTTTATTACTGGATGCAGAGTTGATAGAAATTGTCTTTTCTTTCATACGAAAACAGTTGCAGTTGCTTCTACTTAATTAACTGCATTTAAAGGCAGACTTTTTCGTTTAGGCTGCATTCAGGTGTATTTTATGCAGACAGATTTTTTACAGCATTACCGATTGAGCGTGAATGAAGAATGATTTCTTATGAAACGAGACTAATTATAAATTGTCAATTAGTTCTATGTTAAGCACATTAAAATTACGAAATCTTCCCTTTTTATGGTTTTTATACGTTTCGAAACGTTTTTATTCTTGGTACAAATTTTTAATGATATTTTTTGCTATATTTTTTTTTGTTAGATGCTTATTAATTCAGTTGTTATATTCTTCATTATGATCTATTTTTAATTCCTTGTATGATGTACAGGAAGCATTTTATTCGCTAAAAAAATTTAACTCAAACTTTGGTTTAAGTATCTATTTTATTCAGATTCAAATAAAATTTGAATAGTTTTTGCGGCTCATTCGCACGTGCTTATCTATCTGTTGCCTGCTCACTGAAAAGGTAGATCAAAAGTGGACAAATAGGTTGCCAAAAATTAGGAGTACCTAGTCCCTAAAGAGTGCTTTAGCCAAACTCCCATAGATTCAAGGTTAAAGTTGTAGATATAGATTTAAATGTAAAGGTTTGCAACGAATTAGAGGTGTAACTATTTAAAATATTTTTGTGCTTACCGTAAGGCACTATCACATTGTATTTTTGTTCCCTTTTAACGTTCCAATTTGATTGTGTCAATGCAACATCAAATATCAGACACTAGCAGAAACAACACATTTCTTTGCACTTAAAAGTGCCTTAATCTTTTTTTTTTTTTTTTTTGTATTTTTTATTGGTTTTGGAAAATTTCTAAAAAAATACGCATTTTAGAAGTTTTAGTTCTAATTTTCATGCTCGCGAATAAACGCACTTATTCCTTTGAGTTATTAAAAAACTTCGATTATTCAATATGTATACGTGGTTGGGGTCACCATCGTTCTTTTTTAGTTTTATGAAATAATGCGTTCACAATTTTATGCACGCATTACTTTGCTCTAAAAATGAAAATTTTAAGTTCCTAATTCAGTTCTTGTACATTGTTTTTGAAACAATGTAATATTAAACTTAATTTAAGATTAGTAAAGAGTAAATGTATCGTTAAAAATGTCAGTTTTTTATTTGCATACATGTAATTTATTTCATTTTTAAATTGTCTGTAACAAATATTATTGATGAGGATGCTGTGAGATTCCGGGCTGTTGTGCCGTGGTCTGAGTGTTACCCAAACGTTTTGACCACATCTGTGGCGGTCATCTTCAGTGTTTACGTGGTCGAAGCTTCCAGGGAAGCGACTTCCTAGCAACTGATGCAGATTTCGAAGTATTGTCAATCTTTATGTGGGAAGATCTAGCTACACTTAGACGGCTTACCTATAGAGATACTTTTTCCCAACTAGAAACAGCGAGGGACGTCCAGCTGCCAATCCTCAACTAGAATGAAGAGAGCTCAAGTTTCAGCCAACCAGAAAGAAGGACGAATGTTAATCAGCCAATCTTGGCCCAAAACGAAAACAGACCTAGCTCTTCTAACATAAATACCAACAACACTTCGAAATCTGCATCAGTTGCTAGGAAGTCGCTTCCCTGGAAGCTTCGACCACGTAAACACTGAAGATGACTGCCGCAGATGTGGTCCAAACGTTTGGGATAACAACACTGAGACCACGGCACAACAGCCCGGAATCTCACAACATCATGGACACCGGGCCGTAAAAGCCTTCATTCTTACATTGTTATTGCTGTTTTGCATTTTTCAGTGTACTTTCATAACTTTGTAAGAAAAACTCTTTATAGATTCTCCTTATTGGTCGTTCTTGTTCCTGCAGCAGTGAAACCGATTGAACCGTATTAGCAGTTGAATAATAACTGTGGTGTGGTTATCTCTCTGTTTCATAAATATTTCAACCAAAGACATTACAATGATTTTTTAAATCATAAATTAATTTTGTTCTTATTTTGCAAGAAGATATTTATATCATTTTTGTAACTATTAAAGAAATGTAAATAGTATCCTGTTTATATATATGCTTGGGTAAAGTAAACTGAGTCTATACTTATAAGAGCACTTTAAAATTTAATCATTGTGATCATGCTAGCTTTTATTGAGTCGACTTGCGAAAAGGTAGTTTTACATTCCGGTCGTTTTTTTCATGCAAATTTACTTACTTTTAAACACCAGTGTAGTTTGAGATCACAAAGGATGTAAAACAAGCTAAGTGTAAGTCATAGAATCAGTATAATACAAGTTAGTATTGTATATTTTTCCAAATACTCACTGTAGCACATGAATTCTTGTAACAAACTATTGGTCAACTGAAAAAAATAAAGGAGTTATATCGAAAAGAAAAACCAACTTTCAGAAAAAAAAGGAAGATCATAGAAGAAATATAAATATTTTTTCACATTTGAGTGGAATATCTTGTTTGTCCCTATTTACAAAGCATGCTATATTAAATGTGAAAGAAAAATTCTTAAAGCTGATGAATAAATACAAAATTGTTGCTGAAATCAAACTTCGGAGGGCCGTGCAGGGAGTTGTCTGGGTCATAATGAGATGATATGTGAACTACATACACTTCCAATCACGCTTTCTGGACGTATGAGGCAGTGAGAAGCAAAGAGATGTGACAACACTAAAAATTAAGATAACCAGTGCAAGTGATAGAACCTCTACTTTGCTTTGGGGCAAGAAATAGTACTAGTTTGCTGTGGGCAGGTAAAGCGCAGTAACTGTAAATTTTTCCTTTTTCATTTTTTTGCATTTTTGTCATTTATTATACGTAAGCGTTATTGCACACGCTTGCTTATTTGATATCCGTTGGGGGAAAAAAGAACGAAAGAAGGAAATAAAAGTTGAATTCCTCAACATCCGATTGTTAGTATTGAATTCAAAACGAGTTTCTTCAAATGTCTCAAAAACTCATTTCTGCTGATACTGCCGTTTAACCTGTCTACGGCAATAGTACCTCTGATAGGTGCTGCTGTGCAGCATAATTAAAAAAAATAATGGAAGTCAATCTTGGATCTGAACTTTAAACGTAATTTACTCGAAACTTTAAATTGCTCATTTACATCCCTTTGCTTCTCACTGCCTCCTGTGTCAAGTTCAAAATAGTTTAAAATATCGCCCGATAAGTGGCACGAATGTAAAAACAAACACGTTCTACAGAAACAGAATTTGACCAGGGGGGGATACACATTACAATTTTAGGGGAGGGGGTGGTTCTGAGGAATGATCCTCCCCTCCACCCCACCTTGATCTGATCGAAGGTTTTAGAAGCGAAAAATCTCTGAAACTTCTTGGGGGTCAATGAAAAGCACCAAATTGGTCAGGTGTTTAGGTGCTAATAAGGCACCTAATTTGGGTTAAACGTTGCAAATTAATTTCAACAGCAATGAAACGAAGCAGTAATTCAAATGTTTACTTTCAAAAATAATTAATGAATTGAAAAGATACTGTAATCGTTTACATTTTAAACATAAAATATTAGAGTACAATGTGGACGGATACTGTTGTAGACGGTTTAGGGAGGGGGTTATGATCTCAATGACCCTCCCCTTGTATCTGCAATTGCAGTTGACAAAATTTTTCTGTCTCTCTTGTGGGTTTACACAACACTTTACATTTGCAAAACGTTTCGTCACGCAGCGGGACAATATTGCTGATTTCATGAAAATTCCGAATAATAATGTCTTTTAGATTTGATAACAATGTGTTTTTCCTTCAGTCGGTCTATTTTTTTTTTTTTTTTTTAATTCTTCAAAACGGACTAATTTGATTCAGTTAAAACCTCAATTCTTCCAAAAATGGAGCTGTTCTAAAAATCTTTTAAAACCAAATAATAAACAAATTACGCTATTTTTAAAGCGTAAGCCAAAATTTGTGCACGGTGAAAGAAGGCCACATCTAGCTACTTATCAATTTTGTTTTGATATTTGGCTTTGTTTTTAGTGCCAATTTCGTTTATAAATAATAAATACTAATAAACAAAGCATATTTTTTTAATGCATCAGTGTCAAAAGTAGTGCTTACAAAAGTAATTTTACTTAAGTATGTTTTTCAGGATTCAATATTTTTCCTGAAGACCCGCCACCCCCTATATTGGTGGATGAACAAAGCACGACGGTTTAACTAAAAAATATAGTAAATAAAAAATCCACTTCTGCGTTTCAAGGAAAAGTATTACATACAACACTGATTATAACTGATATAACAGTTCGTATATTTCTTAAAAAAGTAATATTTTTAAAAAGTATAGACAAACTTTTTTGCTAAAGCATTTTTCCGTGGAATAGCCCTCAACTATCATTCGGTGAACATATTTCGCAACACCTCTTCGACGCTGCGTTGAATATGAAGAGATGCACCGAACAAGATAAAATTTGTATCCTAAAGGTGGTAACGTTAATGAAATTCAAGGATGACAAAAGCTATCAGCATGTTTTGGTACAAGACAGTATTTTTTTTTTCTTTTAATAAACGACGCAATTACCCTCATTTTGCCATCTAGTAAGCAAATGTTCAATCCGGATAAATAAAAATCAATTGATTTTTTGGAGAAAAATATCTGGGTATAGCATCTTGGGGAAAATGCCAGATTTCGAAATTTTTGTCTCATCGAAAGTGTTTCAGCGACTGGAAGAAAGGAAAATCAGATGGTGCAATTTGTGGCGAGAATGTTTTGACTATTATCAGTCGAAAATGAGCGGTCCTGAAACGTAAGAATGAAGACTACATTGTTTAAGGCGAAGCCTTAAAAAGTAATAGTCTGTGGTGGGCTGCTTCTCCCATGAGACTAACCTGATATTGCACCATCTGTTTTCTTTTTTTGCCGATCTATATGACAAAAAACTTGAAAATGTGTCCATAGCTTGAGATACCATTTCCAGATGTTTTGCTAAAAAAAATCCAATTAATAACTATCTATCTGGGACTGAACATTTTAAACTATCTGGCAACACGCTGTTTATAGTGAGGGTACATAACGAATTACATTTTCTTAAGTTGAATCTTAAAAAAGAAGAGCTGGAGTGGACTGCTTTATCCATCAGACTCACCTAACATTGCAACGACTGATTTATCTTTTTTCTATCCATGTGTAACAAAAAAAACCAGAAAAATTGTCGGAAATCCAAAATGTCATGCCAGATATTTTGCTCAAACACCGATTAATTTCTATCTATCCTAGACTTAAAAAAAAAAAAAATCTTTAAATAAAAGTACATTACTTCCCGGTTCCTCAGATATACATTTATCAAACTAAAAGTGTGGAACACATGACATAACCTCCCTCCAAATGGCGAATCATTATAGCCTATATTAAGTCTTGTAAGGCTATCTGAAGTGGGTGAAATGTAACTTCATCAGCTTTGCATTTTGTTTTCATGAAAATTTAAAGAAGAAATGTTTTTCAAGTTAATTTTCTCATTCACATTTTCTTGCGTAACAATCTTCATTCGTTAAGCTTTTTAATTGCACTCGTACCTTATTACAAGGGGTTTTTTCTTACAGATTTTTTAAAAAAAATTCACGTATATAGACTGTATATAATATAGCAGTTAAAACATAGCTTTTGAGGATGAGGAACCGAGTATGTTGATTGTAAAACTTTTAAGAAGATGCTTGCTAATGTATTAGCGGTTGACATCACTAATTTACATGGAAGTGAATGTTTAGTTTAAAAATTACGGAACAACCAAACTGATCTCTACTTGCCTAACTGCATTTAATTATGTTTGGTCATAATCTGCTTCATCGATTTTTTTTTTAATGGGGAAGAACAGTTATAATTAACAAGCAGAAGTTATTCCAATTTATTAAGTTACTAGTAAAAGAATTCATATAGTTTTCATTTTCAACATGGGTTTGGTTATTTGCCAAATGGTTTAGAATACATATGATCAATAATTAAGGGACTGAGCATGTAATTTTTTTTTTATTGCGTCGTTTTTCAAATATAATTGTTCTTAGTGTCCGTATCTAAAGAATGTTGGAGAAATTCGAAATTTCTATATTTTTGAACTATTACACCATTAGGCTTTTACAATGAATTAGTAATGCGTCTGCTAAATATCTTTAAAACTTCATCAATAAAATTAATGACTGCATTAGAAATGACATAACGGACTAACAGTAAATAGTATTTATAATAATCTTTAGAGTAGGGAAAATCTATGTCAGATTGCCATATTTTACTAAAATCCTGCAGTTGTCAAAAACGCTATGATAAACTCTTGGGTTCCGATGATAAATTTATATGGTATAAATGGGGACTTGCTTTTAACAAAATGCAGTCCGCAAACGTAGTGGTGCTGTCTGCATATAGCGATTATAATCATGCTTCAAATACTATGGGTTACTGATAACTGAAGTAGCCTGACCCGTTTAGGAACAATATCACATCCACAAAATAATCACAATTGGCAATTTTAATTCCTGAATGAGTATTATTCAAGAAAAACCTCTTATATTTACCGTATCTAAGTGTTTAAAGTTAAACCACGAAATAATAACGCACAAAACATTCAACCCTTAAGAAATCAACCAAAGAAGCATTATAAAACAAACAGTTTGGTGAGATTTATCATGTGTAGATTTAAAATAAATAAATACATGAAAGTTTTAAAAAAATGTAACAAAAGAAAACAATAAAAATCGACACTATTTACACGTGCGTATAATAGTTGGCAATATTTCAATTTCAGAAAATGAATATCCTTGTCCTCGCCGCAATTAATCACGCTATGAATTGATCACAAAGACTATAGAATTTGAGTAACATCAGACATCAGGCCTTGTACAAAGTGATAACAAAAAGCAATATTGATTGCTTAGTAAATATAAGAAAAGTAATCATTAGTTAAACAGCATGTTGCGTTTGAGAACAGAATTTTTAATTTTTAGAAATAATTTAGAGATTACTATGATTTTCAGTACGAATATAGACTATCGATTATATTGTATAATAGTAATTTATTCAATTTTAATTGGACTTCAGGATCGGGCTTCAACAGTAGAAAATCACGATATAGCGCATGCAATTCAATAGTAGTTAATTAAAAAACAATAAATTAAAAAAGTTTGTTCTATATTGGTTTTTTAAACAAAAAATTCATGCAGTGAAATCGCTATCTGCATTTGTCGCACGCTGTGCGACACGATTCCTAACTGCCAATATAGTGACTGATTGTTCATATGGTTAACTTTGATTACTGTCATGTGTTTAGTGACACTCGAAAGGTTAAGACCAATCGATTGACGTAAGAATCATTAAAATTGGCAAAAGTGTTTAGCCCCTACAACGCCACATAAGAACAAACATACATACACAGATTCAGAAACACATTACCCTCATTTGCGTCGCGCACACGCAGTCGGATAAAAAGTGACAAATCGAAAAGCACACTATTTGATTCTACCATTTTCATCAGAACAGAAATTTCTCATAATACATTTATCGTCATTTTTTTTTTTTTTTTTTTTTTGAAAAATTTTGTGGCGTGTTTTGTTTATTCATATTTTTCAATGTAAAGCTCCCCATACTTTCTTTTTCGGGAAATTATTATTTGTTTTTTAATTTATCTCCTTCTTCGTCTAAATCGACGTGACCACTCCGCGCAATTATCCAGAATTATTCGGTGAGGCTCGAATCGGGGCTGTATAGAACGGTAGGACAGCATTCGAACTACTAGGCTGTCTCGGCTCCCCCAATTGACACAATGAACTTAACGGTTCCTTATGTGCACAAATTGCTAACCGCGCCACTTTTGTTTTCTCGTGAAATGCAAATTTGTATTTAGACTTCTGTGTTTTTTTTCAAGGTACATTATAAAAGAGTTAGTCTAAAATACGTTGCACAAAATTTTAACAATTTCGTTACCGTTAAAAAAAAATTCTTCAACTTCCGTGAAATTGTTTTTTTTTTTTTTTTTTTCTACAAAATTACGAAAGATATTTACAAATACAGACAAAATATATATAATGACATTTAATATAACTAGTATAATAATTTGAGTAGTCTATTGTATACTTTTGAAAAATTACTACAATATATATTTTGAAGCGCATGCTCCTTTAGGGTTTACTTATTTTAAAATATTAGTTAGATTTAGTAAAATATTCCACAAACTCTTATTTCACTCTTTGTCATTTCTATTTCACAAATTTACCAGTCTAACAAAACACACAACCGTAAATAGAACAGCAAATGCTCTTCCAAGTTAAAAAAATATATAAAATAAAATAAATACTGCATACGTATGTGAATTAAAATGTTTTTTGTCTGTTATATGATAAATGCTCGAGTTTTTAACAATCTTGTGAATTTTTGAAAATGAAAAGGCGTTTAAGTGTTCCATCACTGTCGACCAACCCTATATTATATAAATGAATTAATACAGTGAAACCCCAATTTTACGTTTTTAAAGAGACTGTGTTGTTGTTGTCGTATACCAGCTAAGCTGCCGATTCGGTGTGCGCTGCTTCACTTTTCTATGCGTACCGTAATTTGGTGTGAAGTCCGAATTCTACAGTACACTCATGCCGTAAGAACCCGTTTATAGGGTAGGCAACCATTTACAGCATAACAACACATTCACACAAAGAAAGGACATAAGAGGGAGAGTACGTCCATCCCCCAGCTGGGATTCGAACCTGGACCTTCCTGTCACAGCCAGACTTCTCTGACCACTAGACAAGGCATGCGGCAAGACTCTGAGTTAAAACGCGTAAAATAAGGGAAAAACGTGAAGCATGTCAAAAACATTGCAGCATAATCAATGATAGGGCCCGGTGAAAAAATCGTTAAATTGCGGGGAAAACGTAGATTCGGGGGACATAAATGTCAGGGTTTTATTGCATATTTAATGGTATAGAGACAAAGAAATAATTTTAGACCTAGATTGAAAGAAAGGGAGTATTTGCTTAAAAATGTGTAATAGCTGGAACACCGTTTCAGTGATAATAGCGTCATCTAGTGTACACTATGAATTTACATGCCTTTATATTTACAATGATAATCATAATTACCGTCTTAGAAATAACTAAATGTTTCTTTCTCAAACACATTCTGACAATCACAATGATTCAAATGTATGTATTTAAATTATACTTAATTTTTATTGGAATTTATGAACTTGCATTTCATTGAAAATTTTTCTTACTTTTTAGGATAATATCCACGTCAATACATCCATCATTCGAGTGCAATTCTCTTCTCTGCGCCATCCAAATAGCATCACTGTGAATGTAACTGATAGAACAACCGCAGGCGAAGTAATCGAAAAGGTAGCAGAGGCTCTAGAACATATGGTTGACCCCAGGTACCACAGCGCTTCAGTCGATCAACAAGAAAACAGGGCTTTCCTGCAAAGACCTAGGTATTTCATCAATAAATTTTAACTATTTTAATACTTTCAGTAAGTTACCGCCCTATAGCCAGGGCTAAAACAGAAATATTGGATATAAACCGACAGCTTAGTCATTCCAGCCGAGGATTGCAGTTTCGTGCTTATTAGCACTCGTCAGCCAGGAAAAGGAAGTGACTAAGCTGGAGGTGGAAAGCCTCTTAAGGTAGCCAAGAGTGCCAACCAAACTGGTAGCTAATACAGAATTAGCACTGACCAGACAAGTGACCGACGCAATGATTCGGTTCAGCTCGAAGATTGAAGGCAAGGCATGGTAATTTCAGTAAGTTACCGCCCTATAGCCAGGGCTAAGGCAGAAAACATGACATGAAATGCACCACCAGCTCAGTCATTTCAAGCCGAGGACTGCAGTTTCGTGCTTATTAGCACTCATCAGCCCGGTTTAGGAACTGACTGGGCTGGAGGTGGAAAGCCTCTTAAGGAAAACCTCCTTAGAAATGTGTTTTTCTTAAAGGTAACCTTTACTTGATAAATGTTCCCTACAGTGCTTTTTTTATTCTTTTTTTTTTTTGCAAAAGCTTTAATAACCAATAGCAAATTTTGTCTTATAATATATTCTCAATTTCCAGGACAACATCTGAGCCAATAGTAATGCGTCATAGATGTCTAATGGGGTCTAAGAAAACCGGAGAATATTTAAAGGATCATTATTTATATTATATTAGAGAAAATGTTGGTGAGTAAATGATTTTTATGTATCAACATTAAACGTATTGCTAAATTTTTGAAGTTTCTATGAAGATATGAATTTTTTTGCATGCATATGATGTTATCAAATTGCTAATATTAGAAAAAATTTCAAACTGAGGAATACGCTGTTTTGTGAATCGAATTAGATGCACACACTCTTGTTGCATCGGATGCAATGTATTTTCTGTTGCTAATCTGTAAGCAAATTTAAGTATAATTTCTAACGCTTAAGTTGTTTTTTATCTGCTTTGTGATTAAATAAAAAATGGAAACGAAAAAACTTGTCAATATGATGTAATTTTAAGGATTAAACAGTACAGATTTTTTTGTGTAAGTAAGAATAAGCATATAAGAGAGGTATAGTAGTTGGTTTTGTAAAGTGTATGATGTCGTATTTTTATAGGAACTTTATCATGTGGAGCATTGACAAGCAAAAGGGTGTCTGTGGCAGAAATGTCAAATTACTTGAATTATAATGGACATAAAGCTTCTGGAAATTAGACGGGAATTTTCGAAAGAAACGATAACAAACTTTTGAATTTTGAAAAAGAAGCAGAACTGTAAAACGTTGAATAGCCAAAAAAAAAAAAAAAAAAAACACATTTGTCACAAAACAAAGACAAGAGAAAAGCAATACCAAAGAGACAAAAACTAAATAATAAAAGACAAAAAGCCGATCTCCTAAAGGAAGGGGAACAATTGGGGATGAGTGGAGTCCAACAAAAGTTCCTTCAAAGATGGATGAAACCCATTGGCGGCGCTAGGCGTCGGCGACGTCGGCAGCTGCCGACGGCCTCGCGCAGATAGGGCCTCGCAAAATTCTCAGAAGTTTTAAGATATTTCCATGTTTTTGATTGAAGCTCTTATTAAATACAACAGACGCAAAAGTAATCAAAATAGTGTGTGCAGGGGAAGAGTGCACAGAGCCCAGACTTAGCAAATATTTGGCCCAATTCTATCGGGGCCTGAGTTAAAAATATTCAGTGGCAGCAGCTTATTGATCAGTTAACTCTACTCCTCCCCATCCCCTTCTTTTTGCTCTTCTTTTCAGTTCCTTTCTTTTTTCTTTTGTTTCCTAAGTTCATCTAAAAGTAAGAAAATATTCAAAATGCTGCTCCTCTGAACTCCTCCCCCCCCTCCACACACAGACAAACGCATACATCGAAAGCATTATGGAGCAACTACTGAAATTCCAGATCTTAATTTCGCGATATTTCCAGCCTAAAGCCACCAGATACTCAATAACATCGAAAATCGCTTAAAATTGCGTTTTTTTAGTTTGAATTTCGAAAATTACCGAGCCTAATATTACAAAAAATGGCCTTACAATCGCATTTTCGAGGCTTGAATTTCAGAAAATATTCGGGCAAGGGTCCCCATACCGTCTTTCTTTTATATCATAAGCAATTAGGTTTTTTAAACTACATTAACAAAAAGTTTAAGTGGAATGGCTCCTGAATGTAAAATATTGCTAAAGTTTTTAGTACCATAATTTTCAAAAAATTTCGAGGAAAGAGCTCCTTTCCTTCCCGTAAAATCTTCGAAGTTTGTCTAAAATTCCGTTTTTGAAACTTCAATTTAGAGAATTTGCAAATGATTGGTTTTGATCTTATTTTTTTTTTTTTTCAAAGAATCGATCTGGGACAGTCTCTGACCCTAAGGTCAATAAATATGGCCTACAATTGTGTTTTTAATGCTTCATTTTCTAGAATTTTCCACCAAGACACCCTGTACCTTTTTTCCCTTAACGTCAGCAAAGAAAGCCTAAAATGGCGTTTTTAAACTATAAATTTCAAAATTTTTCCGAGGGAGAACCCTCGGAACCCCCTTTTTATCAGGTAATTTTTTCCCCTATCAATGTGCCGCCTCCTCCCCCCGCCACCAAAAAAACTTCTTTTAGACTGCACTACTAATCACAAAATGTTTTCGTCCTAGCAATTAAATGAATTAGGAACCCTAAGAGCCAATAGTTAGTACAAAAATTAATTCCATGAATTCAATTATTTGTCTAAGAATATTTTATGATTAAAAGGGCCTCGCAAAACTGCGTCGCCGACGTCTACTTTTGCTCTCGCGCCGCCACTGATGAAACCGGTGAACAAATTTGAAACGAATATGATTGAAAATTAAACAAGTGCAAAGGGTATGCAACACTGCTTGATTGACATAGCATTTACAAAAGTAGTTGATACTGTTGGAATTAGGGCATTTATTAATATTTCCTGCCTGATTATCCAATTCCAAAATGCTGATATTTCCTTTTCATTCACCGGTAACTCGAGAGAACTGTCGGCCATTTTATTCCGCAAATTTTAGATCACTCAACACGGCTTAGTAGAGTTGGTCCTAAATATTTATTCAATAGTGTCACCAACCTATATTTGTTTTAATCAAAATGCATAATGAAGTACTTTGAAAGCAACTAGACACTTGACAGCCAGGGCCGTGCCGAACTAAAATGGAGGTGGGGGGTAGGGGATAAATCCTTAATTTGTTAAATCAAACTCAAAATTTTGCCTGACAATTAAATACGGGTATGCACAGATAAGTAAATCTAATGAAAAGGGACATTAGACATGGAAAAATTGCAACATTGCAACTGTGTCTACAATTGTAGCCGAACTGTAAGACAAAATTGGTGGAATAAAAAGTTCTTTGGGAGGTCTCGTTGATTCCTTGTGATCTCCCATTGGAGCGCCCCTGTTGTTAACCCAGTAGCAGAAGCAGTTGCGACGTATGTCTTTTAAGAAAGTCTGCAGACTATTTTTTAGTTGTATGAAAATAAAACCTTATGATTATAAAGGAAGAAATAATCTTTAATTTCAACGAGTGAAGATTCATACCGTGTTTTGTTCGATGTTATCCACAGGTAGCATGTACGTGTATTTTTGAATTTAGCATTTCATTTTTAATTATTTCTTGGTGCTTATTTATATTTTACAACTAATCTAATATTGATAGGTATTGCAGACTATTTTTGGGATTTTCGATTTGCGTCGCAGACTGCTGAAAGAAATTCGGCTGCTGGGCTTGACAAAAATGAAAATTTGGAGATAATTTGAAGAAATTATAGGAGAATCTCCATTTTGTTTCCAGAAACTCAAAACTCAGGACCCTTTTTGATTCAATCATACGTTTATAACCCTTACAATTGTATTCTAATTGTTTTTAAAAAGAATGTTCGAGAAAACGAAATTTTTTGTTCAGCAAATATTTCTGTATAAAAATATAAAAATACAATCACCACAGACCAAAAAAAAAAGAAGCTATTCTAAAAGAGCTATTTTAGGATTGAATCTGGACTATTTTGTTAATTCTTTAAATTTTCTTTCTGTATATATTTTATTTGCTTTTTAAGCATTACTTTTTTTTTCAGGTGATCGACGGTTGGACCATGGACTAAACATATTTGCAATAATCGGATCCGTCTCCGGACGGTTTACACCGGGAACAACTTGGGAAATACGCTGTCATCACTCCTAACAAACAGTTCATTTGAAAGAGATCAACGCTTAAGCAAAATGTTGATAGATTATGAACGTCAAGACTGATCTAATGTAGAGGGTTAACATTCCGCTCAGAATTGACGTCATAACGCCTCCCTCAAACCGTGTCCCCATAGAAATTCCGCAAACGAAGACGGTTTGAAGGAGGAGTCAATCCGGAACAGACTGCTACCGATTCATTTTGGAATAGAGCCGTAGTTGCAAAATGAACATTGGTTATGGCTTTTTTCATGAAACTTCATATTCGAATAATATATTATTAAGTTGGTGTTTTCTGCTTTTAGAACTGCATGAGGATTTTAAATTCTTGTTTTGAAAAAGTCTGGACTAATTTTTAATAAGCAAGAAGCCTAGAGAGTATTTTAATGGTAACAGTTGAATTATTACTGATTTTTTACTCATGGCTTTGTCATGTTCATTTTAGCAGTGCCTTCACCTGTGCCTTTACCGATAAGTTTGCTAGCTTTGTACGAAGGTAACTTTGTGGTGAAAAATCATGTGATATGGAGCAGAAACTTGGCTTTTTATGATCAATAGAAAGATTTTAAAAAAAATGACTTGATATAAAACTGTGGTACTTTCAACTCTTGAAAAATTTAATTTTTTCACGCATTGGCGGTTTGAAAATTTATAATTGGATACATATTAATTACTTTTTTTAGTGATAAATTAGTATTCATTAAGAATATATAGACTTAACACAGTCAGTTGTAAATCAAATTGCAATTTCACTGCTTAGTAGTTGAATTAAAAGTACAGAAAGTCTCCAGCTAGAATAGTATGCTTAAATACAATATGCAAAAATTGATAGCTTTGGGTTTAAAACAAGCTAGACTACACAAATGTAACATTTTTGTAATAATACTCCTTTGTAAATATTTATGTATTGTTATAAAAGTTTCATTTGGAAAACGAAATCATTTTATGTCAGCAATTTATTAACGAAGTTCAAAACAATAAATTTACCGAATTTCATTGTAATATCAAAGTGTACTTAAAACTGCTTTAATTATGTTATTTTAGTTCAACGTTATGTTTAAACACATAATAAGCAATATTGAACTGTTTATTGTTGATCGTAAGTTGTTTGTAGTTCTTACAGCCGAATAAAGTTTTAAAATACAGTTATTGACTTGATATTTTCCACTTAGAAGCACATACACAAAAGTCGCGTTATTCAAACTTGCAAATTGTGCTGGGGATTTGTTTGTCTTAGATTTTAACTAACTTATAGTCTTTGAATCCAAAAATGATCTTAGTTTTGCTCATTGAGTCAAGTTTATAAGCTGCATTCAGCTCAAACCGGCCAATTCGCAATACATAAGACATTTTTGAAAATCATAAGATAAAAGGAAAGATTTCTTAAGAAATCAACATTTTTTGTTACTTATTATTCACAAAATTATTCCTTACATAAAATTTTAATTTTTTGTGATGACAGTAAAATGAGTGAAAATGTGTCCCAAGAAATATTTTGGGAAATAAATACTTAATTTCAATTTAAAGAGATTTGTTTCAGACAATGGGAGATCAGTGGAGCTTTCAGTGATAGAATCAATCACGTGTGTCGAATGGCTGCGACAAAGCTATAGTTGTAGTCGCAATAGGTAAGCATCCAACACAAATGGTTTTACTTCAGTACATGTATCAGAAAACAACAACTATAACATGGAAGACAACCAGAGAACCATCTACATCAACTGCTTGCATAAGGGAACAGCAGAAAAATTTGTTTGAATTCAATCTTTTCTAATAGGGCTGAGGTAAGAGGAGCAACCTTTCACAGACGTAATGAAATCCGTCGATACAACATGCATTCTTTCATGTAGCACCACTAACCATAAAAATGGTAGGTGCAGGGGACTTCGGGGTGTCATGTCATGTAGCACCACTGTCGGTGTAGGGCATCACCATTATAGTTTTAACATTCAGCATTCCTACTAGACGGAGACACCGTGGGCTCTTTCTGGTGCGAAACAGCTCTAGGAATTTAATCTTGCAAAGAGCACTCCATGCCGAACGAGTACTAGATGAATCTGTTACATGGCGCATAATCATACAACATAGACGTTGCCGATTTTCTGCATCTTGAACATCATCGACTGGGGCCAAGATCCAACCTGATCTTTTAGGCTTAAGAAATCACTTTACCACTCTGTCGGCATTTCAATTTAATAAGTTATTGGGGCATTTCTACTGCTAAACTTACAAGTAACACAAATTAAATAAAAATAAATTTCATTTTATTTATTTATTCATCTTTTGCCTCCTAAAATAAAAAAAAATATATTTCAGCTTTTTCTACAAAATTTATTTTATTTTTTTTAAATACATTTCTGAAACTTCAACCAAAACATCTTGAGAATAAAATAAAATAAAGTCATCTTTGTTAATAAAACTGCTTAACTTTCTTCTGTTGTCCTTCGTAGAAAGGTCATTTAATTTTCGTCTTTTGAAATCACTGAGTTTTAAACGAAATCCATTAAAAAGATTAATGACGCTCATGAACTTTCCTTTTAATCAAAGAGGTTCCAAGTTTCTGACAGCCTTAATTTCGCGCTATTAAATACAGATGTCTGTGTTTCTAGCAATATTTCATTTAAAGATTATGCATATATTAAGTTTCATTATCTTTAACTCTGATGAATATTAATTTAGACGGTAGTTTTGAGCGAAATGAAAGTAAAAGTAATTTAAAATCTGTAACCATTTTTTTCAGCTTTAAAAGTTATTAAACTTTATATAGTATTATGTTAGCTGAATGGTTATGAGTTTTTTTTCTTGTGTTTATGTCATACCTTATTCAGACAGACAACAATATTTTTCAGTCTCAGAAACGGGAATAATGCTTGCTTCAGAATTAAACGACAGGCAAAAAAAAAAAAAAAAAAAAAAACTCATGTAGCATCGTTATACTATACAAGGTGTTTAAAAAGTTTTGCGCTGATAAGGAAAATTAATTAAAAGAAAACTACTCAGATTTATTTTTTTAAAATATACTTTTTGTTTAAATATACATTTTTTGTTTGTACATTTTTTATCCTTATTTGAAAAGGTTGTACGTACAGCGTTAATAGACGTAACTATATAACATTAGTTCTATGCATACACCTTCCGTAGTTTTGAGAAGATTTGGACGATTTTCATTTTTTGCACCAACAATTAAAATGTAGCTTCGGAAAGAGGGGGTTTTGTTAAAAAATAAAAAAAAGTCCAAAAACTGATATAAACTGGAACATTGGAATTGTAAATATGTGTTAAAACCAAAAGTTATGGGGAGTTGACATTTAAAACCTCTCTCGCCGCACTCCATGGATTTTTTTCTTTCTTTCAAAAACGCCATTTTCAGTTTTTAATGCAGCATTAACTACATGCTTTTAGCTAAAACTATCAGAGGGAAAAAAATGATGAGGTATGATCAAAATAAAAAGTAATTATGTTTGAACATAGATTAGCTTTTTAAAATTAAATTTCCTTGTCAGAACTTTATAAACACACCATGTAGGAAAACGTCACGAAGAATATAAGTTTGAGTCTAGCTGATAGAAATCAGACAGGATTAGAGATAAGTCTTGAAAGCAATACATACACTATATGGCCAAAAGTACTGGGATACTTTCAAAAACTCACATTTTTTACAAATTTATCGGGAAAAATGAAATCAATTGTTTTGTAACTTTTGTCATATAAAAGACTAGCCGTAACCGCACGGCAATGCCCGTGCTAAGAAATTAAAGGAAGTCCGTTGAACACGAAAAATCCCCGCCACCGTCCCCCTTCTGAAGTGAAAGGATCATTTTTCTTCAACAAAAATGAGTACACACTTTTCAAAACACCTCTTAAAGTATCTTTGGAACTTAAAACTATTCACCAAAACACACCACGCTACCGTAACCCTGCCCTTTAGCGAGTAAAACGGTTTTCCCTCCTACAATTTGAAGTGTTTCTCCAAATAAACAATGCTATAATAAAAACGTTATAAAGAACAATCACAATAGAATAATACGACAAATCAAATTATGTATTTAGATAAGTAACTATCTTCAACTATTAGAAAAAAACAAACGTTGAAGAAGTAAGGAAAACAAAACGCAACAGAAAAATCCTACAAAATCAAACTATTTATACCTTAATATACAAAAAAAAAACCGCATTCAAAAATATTTTCGCTGATCACAACAGCGTAGCATGGGCATGGTTCCTCGCAGCTTTTCGAACCTGTCGGCCAGTGCTCTCTCGAAGAGTTAACTTACCTCACCATCTATTAGGACTTCATGGAAATCTACAATTAATTAAACATTGAATTTGCAATTACAAATATTTCGGTCAACCTGATTTTCAAAAAAAATAGCCTGTAGCCTTCCTCAATGAATGGACTATTCAACACAAAAAGAATGCTTAAATTCGAACCATTAGTTCCTGAGATTAGCACCGTTCAAAGAAACAAACTCTTCAGCTTTATAATAATAGTATAGATATAAATTTTCCCGTTTTCATAACATTTTTTTTTGTTTCTGCTCCACTCCTATTAGTCATATTGTGATGTTATATAGCCTATAGCCTTCCTCAATAAATGGACTATTCAACACAAAAAGAATGCTTAAATTCGAACCATTAGTTCCTGAGATTAGCACCGTTCAAAGAAACAAACTCTTCAGCTTTATAATAATAGTATAGATATAAATTTTCCCGTTTTCATAACATTTTTTTTTGTTTCTGCTCCACTCCTATTAGTCATATTGTGATGTTATATAGCCTATAGCCTTCCTCAATAAATGGACTATTCAACACAAAAAGAATGCTTCAATTCGAACCAGTAGAGTTCCTGAGATTAGCGCGTTCAAACAAACAAACTCTTCAGCTTTATGTTATTAGTTAATTAAGCAGAGAAATAAGATAAAAATACGTATATATACATATATATGTTTTTTTTTTGCAATTCATTTTTAGCATCTTTTATTATTTTCCCTGAAAAGTACCTTCGAGATTTGCCTCATGGCTGACTCGAACCTACGCCCACTGGATCGCAAAGCCCGCACTTGCAGGTCGAGCCACCGTAGCTACGCATATTCTGCGTTCCAAGCATTTAAATTATAAAATAAATTTTCCGTTTTTATAACATTTTTCATTGCTGCTCCACTTCTATTAGTCATAGCATGATGTTAAAAAGCCTAAAGTCTTCCTCAATGAATGGACTATTCAATATAAAAAGAATTTTCAATTCGAACTAGTAGTTCCTGGGATTAGTGTGTTCATACAAACAATAGCAACAGCTTTATATTATTATTATTAGTATATGCTCCAGCTGGCATTTTCTGATAAAAGGTAAATACGTGTTCATTAAAGGGACCAGCAACAAAATGAGGCAACAAAATATAGTTTTGATAATCCTTCATTAGAGATAACTGGAAACGTATTGTAAATTTCAGAAATAAATTTACAAACTATGTACAATTACTTCTTATATCTTCATGAAATTATTACCTATATTCACGAAAATGTAAGCATTTCTTTCAAAAAAACGAATTTTATTTGAAAGTTATTGACTCATAATACGCAGAGTTTCTGTCACCCCTTACCAAACTTTCAGAAAATTTAACCGCATAAAAACTACAATAAAATCATATAATACTAAAATTTGAAATTAAACTTTTGAAAATGATGAAATATAAACGTTTAAAGCAACTTCTTTTTCACTAAGCATGCGTGAAAGATAGCAGTTTATAACCTTCATATTTGAAAATCCAAGTATTTATCCCAACTCTTAGTAAAATTCCAGTTCAATATCTTAAAAATCTAGAAAGATATTAGCGATCTAATGAGCCGAATTTCAAAGATTCTCATTTAAGTCAACGAATCGTGAGAGATTCAGCTCATTAGATCTGAGACATTTTTTCTAAATTTTTAAGATAGTGTATTGGAATTTCATTATGAGTTGGTAGAATTCATTGGGGTTTAAAGTATAAAGGTATATTACATCATAGTTGCTATCTTTCGCTCATGCGCAGTAAAAATTTAATTGCTTTAGACGGTTACATTTTTTTTTAATTTTTAAACTTCAAATTTAAGTATTATGTTTCTCGTTTAGGCTGTTCAGTATTCTGAAAATTTGATCAGAGGATTCGGAAAACTCTGCGTATTATATGAGCCAAAAACCTGAAATAAAATTTGTGTGTCTTTGAAAGTGTCCCAATACTGATGGTAATTTAGTGTATTTTGGTGTACATATGATTTGAAAAGCTATTAAGTACTACAACTCAAAATATAAGTACCTTTTAGGTTAAGAAGAAATATTGCTGTTCATATATTGACGAATTCATTCACGCTGGCAGGTTTAACAGCTGCTCTCCTTTGCTTTAATGCACAAGATTAAACCCGATCTCAGTCGATGGCTTTTCTTGTTTCAGATAATAAAGTCCATGAGTAATGATTAAGAGGCATCTAAAACATCCCCTGAGTATCGTTAGTCTTGGCAAAATTCAACTCCTAGTGCCGCTTTGCATCGAAGAGAGCCCCGGTGCCTCCACCTTTTGTTGAAGCTGGGTGTCAATCATCGTAATGCTTATCCTCTGAGAGGGATGCCAAATGAAATAATAGACGCCAGCTCTTTGGGGAATGCAGTAGGTCTGAAAATGGATAGAACCAAACGCAGCCCCATTCAAACAAAGTTCATGAAGAGCAACCATCTTTTTGAACCAAGCATTGTTCGTCATTGAAAAATATAAGATTTCAAGGATAAGTCGTGTTGAAAATATGCATAGTTAGCCAAATGTATCCTTATTTTGAAGATAGGATCATAATAGTCCCTACATGTACGAAAGCAATATACTAGTATTGGATGTTAGAACAGGGGCGCCGACTTGGAAAAATTATTGAGGGGGCTGGGCCAGACATCACCGGGGGTTTATGGGGTTATGTAACCCCGCGGAGGTTACCCCCCCTCCCCAAAGAAAGGTCGTTTTTTGTGCCTTGAAAATGCCAATTTACATACTTTCTGGTGTGTATAATTTAAACAAACAAACAGTATGTGACATGGCATTTTCAAAGTAAAACAATCTAAAAATTGGTATACAAATTTTTCTGGTTCAACTAGATCATGCCACTTGTCTTAGTAAGAGACTTTTTTTTTTTTGTTCTATTTTATGGGGAGTCATGCAGTGCCGTAGCTAGGCATGGAAAAGGTACGGAGCTAGACTTGCATTGAAGGGCACTCCCAGAAACTCCGACTTAAAAAATATTGGGGGGAGGGGGCATGCCGCAGGAAATTTTCTAAATCTGAGATAAAAAATAGTGAGTTTTAAAGTTTTTTTAAAGCATTTTAAAGTCATATAATCAACAATAGAACCCCGAAAAGTCGACAAGCCCGACACATATTTTTTGGCTTTGAAAAAAGGAAAAAATAAATACGAACACACACAGTATTTTTGTAAAAAGGTAATTTAATTTAAGCATGCTTTTTAAGACCAGTTGTTTTTTCATTAGTGATATCGGCTAACATATTCAAGCGTAAACGCAGTCTCTCAATGTCTAGGTCACTTTTGAGAAACTCAGTTGATTTTTCAAAATGTTTCACCTTTGTTTAATAAAAGCAAGCACTCTTGTTCAACTGCAATGACCTGTGTGCGTCCAGTTGATGTAAATCGCCCAACAATGCAAAATTGCACCATTTTACAAACCTCAATGTATATTGCCTTGTAGTACACTCGAGTCCCGACCTACGCGAGGGATGCATTCCAAGACCCCTCGCGTAAGTCGAAATTTTGCGTTGTGGAAAAAGGTATGTGTAAATTTTTTTTATAAACGTACCCATTTATTTTAGACACTTGTAAACACCCCGTCAAACTGTTAAAAACCATCTCTTAACTCTACTCTAACTTTACATTCCTGTTTCTTACATAAAGAACTGAATGTTACTTGTTTTTTAAAAATACCGTTTTATTCAACATAAAATACTGCTACGATGTACAAAATCAATGATCAATGGGAAAAAAAGAAAAAATAAACCGGTATACGGTAAGCACAGTATATAGTAAGAAAAGCAAATGCATCTTTAGTTGTACTGAACAGTCGATCCATTAATGATATTTGTACACAATACATGAGCAGTTTCCATTTTCATAAATATTTGCATTTTACTAAGACACTACTCGGTGAATTTTTACGGATTTCCTTTTTTTGACTTGTAATTGTATGTATGGAAGATTCACTCATATCTAATTCTCGTGCTACCTTCAACGCATTTTTTAGTTGAGCTTCAGCTTTTGAAGAAGCTCTAGCTTTTCTTTAATTGTCAGAAACTTTCTCCTTTTATCTTCACAAACTTTAAATGAAACAGCGCTCTTAGGTGTCATTATATTTCATTAACTTTCGCATTTAAAATGAAAAAGGAACTTCCACTCTCAGCGATGCTAAAAGGAAAAAGATCCATTCATGAAAAAAAAAAAATTAGTAGCCAAAGCCGATACGAACACACCACGATTCCTTCCCGAGAATTTTCGTGTTGCGGGTGCGAAATTCGCGTTAGGTCTGAATACTGGAGAAAAAATCGCGTTAGTTATAGCCATTTCGCAAAAGTAGCTGGAGTCAACTGTATTCCTTTTGGATTTTGAAAGTGTGCGGTGAGCTGCCTTCGTTGTTTTCACTTCTTTAGTGTACGTCGATTCCGAGGAAGGGAAGGATCATCATTTTGTGAAGGTTTTCTTTTAAACACAATTCCTAAAAGTATTCAAAATTATCACGCCTCCCATTTTATATACAAATCATGCTCTCATATATTTTTTCCGGGTCAGCAACACTTAGGTGAGCGCGCCGCAGCGCTGCCCACCGGCAACAGACTTGACCCGTAATTCGCGCACTATGACAAATTTTTACAGTACTCGCAGCACTGTTACACTATCATTATTCACACCACTCGTTTTCAGTTAACCTGCTTACACAACCGTAATAATTATTTGTTTTAACTCATTACTGAATGTATTTTACAAGGTAAACTATCTTCAAATAAGGAAAATAAAAGATAAATTTATTAGTTTAAAAAGCATAATGTAATTAATAATTTTTTTGATTTATTGGGGGGCTCTGCCCCCTCAAAAATATTTTTGAGGGGGCTCGGGCCCCCTCAGGCCCCATGGAGTCGGCGCCACTGTGTTAGAACAATCATTTCTGTGGGAGGGGGGGGGGAGTCACATCTGTAATACCCCTAACTTCAACAGCTCCTAATATAACTTATATACTTTCTTTCCTTCCTTTTTTAATTTGCGAATTGAATCATATATTAATAAAATCACACACCTAAGTTTTGATGTTTAGTTACGCATAGTTATCAATTATTCTTTTTTCAGTTCTGAAAAATAAAAATTTAAACTATCATTAATACTGAATCATAATCCCATACATTCATTTAAATTTACACATCAATACTTTTGAAAATTTTTCAGTATGCAATTGGCGACATATTTCAGACTCGTCCAACAGTAAAAATGGATAATATTTTGCTGAATATTCTGAATTGATAATACAGTAGCTATTGATAAGTTAGGGTCAGTAAGTATTGCATCATTTAAAAGTTTAGATCCTGCGTCGAAGCCAATTTTTCACAAAATTTAACTAACCATGTAAAAAACAATCAGTTGCTTTATGAAACTAATTTAAATTTGGGCTGTGGGCACAACCTTTAGTTGTAAAATCTGGGTAAACATCTGGCTCACAGGAGATGAAAATTCACTTGGTACCATAAAACGGGGACCATTGATCCAAAATGTAGTGATAACATTGATCCAAAAAGTGTAAAAAAAATTTTCTGATTTCCGAGGACTTCAGTGACGAAGTTGCTGACAATGCAGAATTTCTTTCAACTAGGTAGAAGATAACAGTAAACAGGTGGGCAAGTTGCCAATTCGAGACCGAAAATCGGTAAAAAAACTTTTACACGTTTTGGAGCAATGTTATCCCTAGAGGAGCAATGTTCCTCCGTTTTACGGTATAGAAAGACAAATGTGCAAATGTTTTTTACAGATAGTGAACTTGAAAATGAGTTGGGGACACACCAATGATATTGTCAAGCCATATGATTAAATATCAGGGGTTAAAGGAGAGGTTTGACTTTTGTGCAAGTGTTACAAAGCAGATCTTTGACAGCATACTTTCTATACAAAAACAAGAAAAAGGAAAAGCAAAAATCAAGAGCGTCCAATGCATATTATTTTGACAAAGTAGGCAAATACGTTTCGTTGCGAAATAACACAAATTTACTACTGATTTTTGACATTTAGGTTGAAGATTTGGTTTGCTTTGCAGAACCATGTCATTGTAAATTAAATATGTATATCGTTTTATATCGTTAAAGATGATGCACAGTTAAACAACACTGTCACGATAATAATTCATTTACAAAAATATACATTCGCAACCAAAGGTAATAAAAGGTAAATTTCAGCATGGCAGTCTTCAAGAGGAACTCAAGATAACGTATGTATGTTTCCAGTTAAAGAAAAACAACCAATAGTTTGACAGATATTAATATTCAGTTGCAGAAAATTCATTAGTTTACAGCAAAACTTTGCATCTGTGCCCCTTATTTATTCATGAGTATTTAACCTATCCACTCTTTTGCAAAGCATTTTCAAATAAATAATCAATTTACTTATTTACCTCGTTCTATATGACTAAAACTTTAGTATAATTTAAAAAATTGAATTTACTCCAACTCAAACAGCAGGTTTATAATTAAAAGTAGGTTTAATAGGAAGCATTTATCTTTTTAATGACTTTTTCCGAGTTTTCAGAAGCTCAAAAGATGAAAGTTATTACATGCTTTCGTTCAAAATGAAGAATCTTTAAAAGTTTTATGAACCTATTTTTCAAAACTGTTCCTGCTTAGTTGAAATTAATTTAAAACTTAGGCAGAGAGCCCTATTTTCATTAAATTCATAAATACCTTCTTGATCCTTTTATGGAAATGGAGTGTAGCTTTTTTTAGTTTAAAATTTCTTTAGTTTATATTATGATTTTAAAAACCAGACAAGAAGAGGATTCACCTCATGACTTCGGGTAAAAATGCTTTCATGATAAAATAACGGATGTCGATTTGTGCAACTTTAGGATGCTTTCGATTGCTCTTTGAATACCTCTCTTTTTGGCGAGCACTGTTCAACTGAATTTCTCAAAATGGCAGTCGCAATCAATTGTATGCACAAGGAAAGAAAAAAAATTCGTGAAATGAACCTCTATTTAATTTATAAATTCTTGAAAGTTGATTTCAGACCTGTCATTTAGGGGATCTGGATGGGGGGGGGGGAACAACCCTGAATTTTAGAAACTCAATGTAATTAGGCACCTTGCATGTCTTTTGAGGCTTTTCCCCTTAAAACATGCATTAAGTATATACCCCCCCCCCCCGACAAACTTTGAAATGACGGGACTGGCTGATTTACATCTCTGCTTGCAGACGTGAAAGCGAACATACATCAAGTATATACATAACAAACAAGCAAAACGTAGAGGGCCACCAGAAGTAGCAGCGCAACTAAACTCTTAAAATCAAATAATTGTAATTGGATAAAGAAAACACGAGAAAAGTACTACAACCTCTTCGATCTGAGCAAATATTTTTATTGTGACGAAGTAGCTCGAATCGCTTTTGTTGTAGAAATGTTACATAAAATGACATTATTTTTCAGTGGAAATAAGAGTTCTGTGCAAAATAAGTAAATTCAAAAGAGTTCTGTGTCAACAACTACATGTTTTCTTTATGTTCATAAAATATTGGGTTTTGTTTAGAAATAGAATTTCATTCTCTTATTTGATACTATTCTTTAGTCATAAGTCAATGATATTTGCAGTATATAAGAAAATAAATGCATTACATAATATCGCACCCCAACAAGGAAAGTGAAACAACTCTAAAGGGAAAAACGTACTAGCTATTTTGTTTTAAAATCTACATTTATTGCATTGTCTTACCTTAAAAATCGCACAAAGTTAGCTCACATAATTGGTGCGTTGTGGCGTAATAACGATGTAATAATTTCACACATCATTGAAATTTCATAATTTTGAACAAAAATATTCCATCTTTGAGTAGGGTAACGACGCCAATAACAGATATGTTTAAGACATCGCTCTTAGAATAACTCAATTTTCTGAGCCTTTTAATGTATTTAGATATTTAAAACTATTTTCCTTTCAAGCAACTACATTTCATTAACGTTTGTCTGCTTTTGGATCCTCTGAATTAGTTAATTCTATGTTTGTTTGCTCATTTTCGCAAAAAAGGTCCGACCCCCCAGTAGCAGACACCGAAAATTCTGATAATGCCCAGTAAAAGATAGGATGATGAAAAGATAACTAATGGACAGAATTCCCCTTTTCTCTTCAAAATGTGCAAAAAATCTTTTTTTTTAGATCTATAACCTTATTATATTCAAATGAACATGAAACACCGGCAGACCACGTGGGAGCTGTCCATAACCTTCCACCACTGCCTTGTAAGTACCAACTGGCTCATAAAATTCTCTCTGGAAACACTAGGTATATTCATGGGTCACAGTAACATCAGTTTTACCCGCCCAAAATTCTTATTATTAAAATCCAAACTTACGACTGTCTGTTACTGGACCCCTGTCTGTTACTGGTACTGTTACCCTATGTATTATTAATTTAGGCAATAAAAACCCAAACCAGTAAACACCACATTATAAATTTTTTGCGCGTATTCTAATATGTGTGACTATAAATTGCTGAAAACTGCTATTTCTAATAACCCTTGATTATCTCCAATGCTGTTTGAGTTGTGCCGCCTTTACAAAAACAATAACTTACATATATTCAAAAGAGCAACAAATTATTTTTTACTAAATACACATATTTGATGTTTCACTTTTTTTTCACACATTTCTTCCCTTCATTTCCCAGAAATTTCTATCGTCATAGATTTCTGCGAAAGAATGATCAGCGATATTCTCACCCGAAACCGTTCTCAACGTGTCCCTCAATTTCCAAGTTGTGTGAAAGGAGAAGACAGTGAGGTCAAGTAGAAAATGACTTTTCAAGCTAATTCCATGGGCTATCGGATAAAGCCAATTAAAGTCGGATGCTTGATTACGAGGTGTTCTTGACAACGGTATGAAGCGATCTAATTAGAAAGTTTAACTCATTTATTTTCGTTCTAAATAAGAGGATTATTTAAGTTTTATACTATTACTAAAAGTACCAGTTACGGTTATAATAAGCAAATACGCAACAAATTAAATTACTTCATTTAAAAAAAACAAAGTTTTTATCTGGCAAAATTTCGATAAATTTAACTGTTAGAATCTCAAATCGTATTAATTTAGATACAATATGCTAATTTATAGTGATGCAATAAACGCTTTAAAACTTAGAACCCAGGATTTTATAACTTATGCCCAATTAAAAATCAGATTTGAGGGTACGTGTTATTGTATGGAAAAAAGTTTTTGAAGGGAATAGGACGAAACTTGCGTAGGAATAAAAGAATGCGTTGATCTGTCTAATATACGTGGGACCTAGATCCCTTAGCTTTTTTCATTTGAAAGAGTAAAAATAATTATGTGGAGCAAAACATTTAGCAAAATTTGACTTGAAATGATTTGTCGGTAAATTAATGTTGCGCTTTTACTTTTCCCTCTAAACGTTTAACTGCTTCAAAAAGTACCAAAAATTAATGTTGACTAATAATAGGGATTCACCGATAAGCAAATTGGCCTATTACCGATTAATCGGTTGTTGATAATCGAAAGAATTATAATTATCGACTTTCGCCGAGGAGTCTACGTACCAAATTTCAACTTTCTAGGACTTACCGTTCTTGAGTTATGCACATACATACGCACATACGCACAACCGCACATGCAGACGTCACGAGAAAATTCGTTGTAATTTACTCGGGAATCATCATTATGGATATTTCGCGTGTCTATACGTTCTTAGGCACTTATCCACGTCTGGTCGAGTCGGAAAAAAAAAACTAAATATTCATTCGGGGGTGAATAAAATGGAAATTAAGGTCGATTTTTTAGTGAAATTTTTTTTGCGAATACAATTTTTCCTTTTTTTGTAAAAGGAAGTAAACGAACTGATGTGTGGATCACATGACTTCCTTTTACTCAAATTTAGTGTCATTTTTTCATTTTTGGCAGTTTTAATATGATTCAATAGTTTAATCTCTAAATATCACCAACAGTGGCCAAATTGAAACCAGATTAAAAAAAAAATAAATAAATCTCCAAATTTGTCATCAAGTTCGCGAAAAAGCTTGGCAACCAAAAGACTGGATATCGCCAAGATATATCGCCAAGTGTCAGCCAAATTATAACACCACTTGAGTTTACATCGAAATTAACAATGATTTCCCCCCAAAAAGGGGTAAAAGACCCCTTTGGAGCATACGAATGCAACCAAAAAGGAAGGTGCACAATTAGACCCCACTAGGAGTCTACGTACCAAATTTCAACTTTCTAGGACATTCCGTTCTTGAGTTATGCGACATACATACATACGCACATACATACGTACATACAGACGTCACGAGAAAACTCATTGTATTTAACTCGGGATCGTCAAAATAGATATTTCGGGTATCTGTACGTTCCTAGGCACATATACACGTGCGGTCGGGTTGGAAAAAAATTTCAATATTCATTCGGGGCTGAGCAAAATGGAAATTAAGTCCGATTTTTGAGTGAAAATTTTTTCGCGAATACAATACTTCCTTTTTGTAAAAGGAAGTAAAAAGGGAAAGAGGGTTGATAAAAATGAAAAGGGGGGGGGTGCGCCATTGAACTTTGGAGGAATGGGCACCCCTGCACCTCCCCAGTCAGGGTTAAATAAACCTAAAATGTCAACTGTTAAATTACTCAAGGATACATTTAAAGGAAAAAAAAGGGTGGGAACACGATATATTTTTATGGGTTGAGCAGTATATTCGCAGATATTTTACGTTTGTAAAAAACAGTTATGAGTTAATAGCCCAATTTCGATCCTTAGTTTCTGTACTAAAATGTGAGAAGAAGGACTTTTAAAGAAGAAGTAATCAAATTATTAACTTTTCGAAATTATGTATAACTATTCCTTTGGCGAAAAAAACCTTTTAAATTATGTAAATGCATCACGTATCCCAAATTGCGGCTCATTTATCTTAATACCCTAATGAATTTTAAACTAGTTTGACAATGTGAATATAATGACTGGTCATGAATTTGCTTTTAGTCGAAGGAAAAATTGAAAAGAATCGTGGTTCTTATGAAGCTCTCGGTAAACAAACGGTGGAATTGTGCCAGAAGATAATTCTTATATAGGTACAGTTTCGGGGACTTAATTATAATTGTTCTCATAAAATGGACATCTGCCAAGAGGTAATGAAGATGAATACAGATCCTTGCGGTGTAATTGAATTATGAAACTGGCTTAAAACTATTACGATCATTACAAAGTAACATGTAGGTTTTTTTTTTCTTTTGTTAGTTTTGATGTTTTTTTCTATAAAAGAAATTGTCCAACAGTTTTCAACATTTGTGAAATATATGAAAGCTGCCTAGCTATACTCGAATGGCTGTGCTCGTGCTATAAGGTTTCCTTTCCACTTCGAAATAGGGAAAAAAAAGACTGTTTCGTAATTTAATATGTGCGCACATAATCCAAGCGTTGATGTAATAAAAAAAAAACCTGCTATTATGACTTCGACTGCTCGTCAAAACTCCCTCTTTTATTCTTAGAAATCAGGTTAAAATGTTTATAAGTTACTTTTGAAACAATTTGCAATTTTATCTAATTTTGAGAATATTAATCATATACTAGAAAGTCGATATTGGTATACGGGAAAACAGACTCGTTTAGTTCTGGACGGACCTTCTTGTTTTCTTAGCCTTTTAGACAGTGGAAACTGCATATTAGATTTGTGACTTCTTTTATTCGCGTACCACTCATCATTTTGACTAAAATTGGCTATCTTAGTTCAATTCATGAAATTATACTTTTAAATATTGCTCTTTCTTTTCATCATGATTCTCTTCGCTTAAATTGAAGAATTTAATACGTTGAGTTTTGTAATGAGGCGTAGTAAATGCATTAGTGCCAAAGCAGAAGGCAGGGCCATCTGGCGGCAAACACAGAAATTATCAGTTATCATTTAACCATGATTATTCTTTAAGATTTTTTTGCACGCGTCTTCTTTTCTTAGATTGAGGGGATTTATTTCGATTTCAAAAAAAAAAAAAAAATACAACCTATTTATTCGCCTGAAAATAAGCAGCAAATTTACGATACCATTTTTTTTCTTCCATGTGATTCTTTATCTGTTATTAAAAAAAAATTAAATCTTAATGCTGTCGCTCTGCCGTTGCCTGGTGTTTCCACAATCTATTGTCAACTTGAACGGTATAATGCAAGTCTCATGAATTTAGGTAAAGTTATGTAGTTATTTATCAAGGTAAATATCAACAAAGCTTTTGATTTTTACAAGCTTAATACACTCTATTTGTTAAACTATTAGTTTTATTTATTAATCATTGGTTGTACAGTTAAAATAAAACTTCGTTTGTAGCCGCTGATACTCGTAGTAAATTCATAAATCTCTCTGGCTCAATGCCAGAGGGAATGTTCATTTATCACCTTTCCCAAGGCAGTGTTAAGCATTCAGTACGAATCCGGTTTCTTCGGTTTTGCTTGCATGTTAAAATATGGCATGCTCAAAACTGGGGACAAAAAAGTTTGAAATTAGTTAAATACAAATCCAAAAGACCATAAGCAGCGTTTGCAGAAAAAAGGAAAAGAAATAAGCCGTAAAAGGTATATCATCTGCTGAAAAAAAGTAAGAATCATTATGATGATGAAGCTCATAACGTACATTGTTAAAAAAATATACGTTTATGATCTTTTTCTTTATTATGCTACCGTATGATTCGTTGAGAGCGTAGAAGTTTCCATTAAATAGTTTCATGGCTTCTCAACTGTCGCACTTATTATGCATATAACGTGCATCGTTGAATCATAAACGACAGAGGTGCTCATCTCCCTCAATTTAAATGACCCCCACTCGCTAATACCAAAGACCCCTCAAGAGCAAGAGCCCCCCTAAAAAAGAGAAAAATACCTTTGATCCCCCGCCCCTCTCCCCAAGTACAATTCAATGGCGCTGTCAGCGCAATGACCCTCCCCCCTCCTAGATGGGCTGAGCACCCCTAACTAGGGACGATATAAACTTCTTTTTACCGTCAAGTTATGGCGGGTGAAAATTGTTTTTACTTTGAACGAAGCAATTGCCTGTTTGGTGATATTTTGAGAGTTGATAGCGTTAATTGTTGACCACTTCTTCGTTTCTTCTTTCTCCTAAAATTGTAGGCTAACCATTAAAACAGTTAAGTTACCGGATCCAGATCAGTCTTGTCAAAATAGAGCATTTCCCTGCACGCCAAACATTACCGAAAAATATTTAAAATTATAATGCAGTGGCGTGAGTTTCATTGTTGGAGACTTCAGGAGCGTTACTCGATCACTGAATTTGGTATTATATATATATGAGGATGATCATATACAGTAATGACGGATGCATAATATTGTCGATGCTTGGGGGGGGGGGGGGGCATCATGAACCTCCCCTTGGCATCTACCCTGGATAACGCCTGTGCTTATCTAAATGTTGAAAGCTATTTCTTTGTTTATTTTAGGAGTTTTAGGTGTTATTTTAGGAGAGCAATTGATACTACTTGCCAGCCTCACCTAGATCACAGACTATTTCCGATCAATTTATGTTTTGCTCCTTGATTCCATATTTTCTAGCAATAATTTACTCAAAATAAAAGTTGTGTGATACTATGAAACTATCTTCATCTTCACTAAAAAAAACCAGTTTAACTGCGCAATTCATGCAACTTCAGCTTCAAATTCCGTTTATTCTATTTGTTCTAACATAATTTGGTGTGAGGGGGGAGGTGGGGGGATCGTATATTTGTGTTCAAACGGGGGGGGGGGGCACAAAGTTTAAAAGGTTGAGAACCCCTGGTACACAGCTTTTGCCTCAGAACACAAATTTTAAGCCAAGATTACTTACTACAGTGTTGTGGCAATTAATTGGGAAATGTTATTTTTTTCGTTTTATCACACGTAAGCGAACGAATAAGCACTCAAATTCAGCTCAGAGTTCAAATGGCAGTTAATTTCAAAGGAGTAGCTGTTTGTACGCAGCAGGCACATAAATTCTTCCGCCAAGGGACTAGAAGTTGGCAGTGTTAGTTGCTCGCTTGTTGTGGGATTAATTAGAATCATAGATATCAGCCCTGAAACATGTGCTTAAGTGTATGCACTTTACACAGAACACATTTCTAAAGCGTTTGAAAAAATAGGCAAAATATGTGGAGTGAATATATCAAGTGTCGAGAGGATATGGCAGCGGTTCAAGAGAACTGGAAATGCTGGAACCAACCTTATTGGAAAATCCGACCGAAAAAGATCAACTGCGGTTTTGACGACAAAAGTTTACATCGAATGAGTGGTACGAATCCTCGATTAAGTAGTTTTGATCTGTCCAAGTTCATGGTGGCAGCTGGTATTGATATTGCACCTTCAACAGTGATATACAAGCTTTTAGAACGTGGGCGGGAAGCACGTCGACCGCACGAGAAGCAGCTTCTCACACCTCGTATGAAAAAAAAAAGGTTGAATGGGCACGGAAATATAAAACATGGACTAAGGAGGACTGGGATAAGATTTTATTTTCCGTGATTCAGGGATTTAGATCCAGATTCGTGAGAAGGAGCAAAGCAGAACCACTTCGTCCGCACCACAATAATCAAGCACCCAAGTATTCCACCTAAAATGATGTTTCGAGGTTGCTTCTGCTTTTCAGGGACATAATTCTTTGTTCCCGTAGAAAGAATGATAGACAGTGCCAGCTACGAATCGATATTGACCCAAAATGTGCTTCCAACCATGTCTTAACTTTGGCCGAACGGAGTTGACGTTTTTCAGCAAGGCAGCGCGATGTCACACATCGAAGCAAATTTTTAATTTCTGCCCTAAAAACAAACATATTGAACTGGATTGGTCCGGAAACTCATCGAACTGAAATCCGATTGAAAATTAGTGGGCCATTGTTAAAAAACGTCTTCACAAGTTTGACACTACTACGATGGAAAAGCGAATTTCGTCTGTTATTGATATATGATATAATGACGGTGAAATTAAAATTGAATGTGCCATTCTAGTACATTCCATGCCGAAACGTGTCTGTGATGTTATTAAGTCTCGAGGAGGTCATATTAATTATTAGTTTCCAGTGTATTCATGAAAAACTTGAATAAAACTTATTTTTTTGAAACAAATGCATTTCCCAATTAATTGCCACAACACTGTATAGTGTATATACATCTAATTTGTTTTACATTTTAGGCCCTATTCCATTGTAGTCCTTGTTAAGCTCCGGTTGCTTTTCGTTTCAATACTTCACACCCCTTTGTTATAATATGAAAAATACACTCATACTGTTGTCTTAACCCAAACAAAACTACTTCCAAGATATAATAAAGATTCGACTACATTAAAATGGAAATATTAATCCCTTTAGGCATGTTTTATGATCCTGTAGTTCAGTGTCTTATAATTAGAGTCTCTAATGCTAGACTCTATGCTCCAAGAAATCCCTTTTTATGAGAATAATACCTTCAATGAAACATTCTCATATTTTAGGTCTAGTCGGGCTTGGTATCATTATACTGCGACCTCCTCGTAAGTTGAATGTTTGGGCCTCTGATTAATAGTCATTTATAATCCTGTACGCTATTTAATGCTTTGGAAGTTAAAGTTGCTTTTAGTTCAAGGAAGTTTAACGTAACGAATATATATATGAATGTAATGTATTTCTGTAAAACACTATTTTGAATCAGATCGCGATGGGCTCTGGGTGTAATTATTTAAAGGGCTTTTTTGTTCACTATAGGTTGGACACTATTTTATTGTATTTTTGTTATACACACTAGTTCCGTATAGTTTTGTTTCTGAAACATACCCTATGTTTACATTAGCATTCATTATGTTTACCTTGCTTTTACAAGCGTGGGGAAATGCATCAAAAGCTATCCGTTAAGAAATATCCCTCACGCACGCGTATACACTCACCTAGTCTTTAGAGTTATCATAAAATATCGATAATTTAATAACCATAAAAGTACACTATATGACCAAAAGTATTAGGACACTTTAAAAAACTCACATTTTTACGGATTTTTCGAGAAATAAAAGACCAACTGCTCTGTAATTGTTTTCACATAAAAGGTACACTCCAACTGTCTTTTTCAATAAAATTTGAATTTTCTATTAATTTAGGGGACCAGCAACAAATTGAGGAAATAAAAAAAGGTTTTTGATCATTTTTCAGTGAAAATAACTGAGAATAAGCTATAAATTTCAGAAATAAGTTAAACTATCTAAAAATTATTTTTTTATTTTCGTGAAAGTATCTCTTATACCCACGGAGATATAAGCATTGCTTTCAAAAACACTAATTTTTATGAAGGTTTTCGGCTTATAACACGCAGAATTTTCCGTCAAACGTTACTAAACTTTCAGAATTTTTGACAGCATACAAGAACACATACTAGGAAAATTTAAAGTTTAAATATTGAAAATTTAATGAAATATGAACGTTAAAAGCAATTATTTTTTACTGTGCATACGCGAAAGATACTAATTTATAACTTTCAAGATCCTAAGCTCAGATAGATCCTACAACTTGTTAAAACATTTCCCCTCGATATCTCTAAAATTTGAAAAGTTATCAGCAATCTAAGGGGTCGAATTTCTATAATTCTTGGCTAGTCGACGAATGGTAAGGGGTCGTTCAAAAACTGTCAACACTTTCTCTGCTATCATGCAGATTGTTTCATGATAAGAACGGATTATGTGCAAAGGATCCCTCACGATTCTTCGTTTAGCCAAGAATTATTAAAATTCGGCTCATTAGATCGCTGCTAACTTTTTACATTTTAAAGATATCAAAGTGGAATTTTTTTATGGATTGTAGGATCTTTCTGGGTTTTCGATTATTAAAGTTATAAATTGCTATCTTTCGCGCATGTGAAAAATTAATTGCTGTAGACGCACGTATTTCATTGCAATTTCAATATTTTAACGTTAAATTTTATTATTATGTTTCTCTGATATGCTGTCAAATATTCTAAAAGTTTAATAACGTTTGACGGAAAACTCTGCGTGATATGAGCCGAAAACCTTCAAAAAAACATTGCATTTTTGAAAGAAATGCTTATATCTCTGTAGGTATAAGGGATACCTCCTCGAAAATTTAAAAATAAATTCTAGATAGATTTTAAACTTATTTCTGAAATTTATAGCTTATTACTAGCTATTTACAATAAAAAATTATCAAAACCTTTTTCTGTTTCCTCAATTTGTTGCTGAACCCCTAATTGAATAGTAGACTTAATTTTTCCTGAAAAATAACAGTTGGAGTGTATTTTTTGTGTGAAAAATTACAGAGCAATTGGTCTTTTATTTCTCATGAAATCCGTAAAAATTCGAATTTTTTAAAGTGTCCCAGTGTACGTAGTGTCAGATACACATAATATTTTTTTATTTTGTAGTCAAAGTAAAATCTGTTCTTTCAAAAATGCATAATTGAAATATTTTTAAGCTGAAAATAATACCTAAGTCTTTATCTTTTAAGTTTCCAAAGTAAAAGTTAGTATTATCACTTAAATAAATGTTTATTCAAAAAAAGGTTTTTAACATTTTGGTTCAGAATTTTTACATTACATAGTGAATGCAGTTTTTAAACGAAAAAAAATATTTTGTGCTAAAAATAACTAGCAAGTACCGTAAAATCTAGGAAGCCCTTTAAATGTATGAAACCTGAAACATGCAGGTTGCAACAGTTTATTATGACTTGAGCCGCACTTTTCTTCGTTTTTGTTGTCATTTTCTTGAAATAATTGAAAACTACAGTATTACTTAAACTGTCCATTCTGACCCAGAAAAGTTACTTTGTCCTTTTGAGTGCATTATGAAAAGTGCTTGGTATTTTTAGAAACAATTAGTTCTTTCAATCTTAAATTTGAGTGTTGAAGCATTCATATTTTTCCTTTTGGGAAAGTTCGGTTTGGAATGACTTGAGCCGCTCTTTTCTTTGTTTGTGGTGTCATTTTCTTAAACAATTAAATACTACAGGAATACTTAAACTGTCCATTCTTACCCAGAAAAGTTATTTTGTCCTTTTGAGTGCATTATAAAAAGTGTTTGGTATTAAAAAAAAAAATCTGTTATTTTATTCTTTTAGTGTAAATATATTTCAGAAATAGAATAAAGTTACCATCACGAAACCTTATCTTATTTTTTTATATAAATTCTCCATACCAAACGAAAAAAGAAAAAAATATATATATACAGTGGAACCCAAATGTGTTCGTACACCTACGACTTTCAATGAAATAGGCCCCTATGCATTGGTTAGAATTAATATTTCGGAATAGGTATTTAATTATAAGATCTATGATCTATTTTTAACGAAACTACACGAAAATATTTAATAAAACATTAAAACTTAATTTTTTAAAAATCAAAAACCAAAAAGTGCCGGAAATTTTATCTCACAAAAATCTTCGTACACTTCGAAAAAATGTCAAAAAATTAGTAAATAATCTAACTTTTTACAAAATTATTATTTAGTAGAATATCATGCAGTATCAACAACAGCTTTTAAATGTCTGGGAATAGATTTCATTGTTTTTCCTTTCTTTTTTTATGCAATTTCTGAATAAGTGTTCAGCCGCACTTCGAGTCTTACTGTTCTAGTTCGCTTTTCGTTTCAATGGTGTATTTTCGTAATCTAGCCACCAGATATCCCGAAATATGTTCTATTAAGTTTAAATCTGGCAATTAAGGAGATATTTCTAAGTTTAAGGACAATTTTTGAGGCACCAAACGCAAACGCGTACTTCTTATCGTTATTTTGATAAAAAACCAAGTTGTTTCCGATTGCCAATTTTGGGCTTACAGTTTAAAATTGTTTTTTGAAATATTTAAGTGAACAGCATGATTCATTATTTCATCAAAAAATTCCTAATTTCAAGTCCTGATGCTGTTATGCACCCTCACACAAAAATTCCTTCACCGTCCTGATTAACTGATCCAGATAAGTTCTTAAGATCAAATTCCTCATTTTTTCTTCTATTGACAATTATACAACAATTTAACCCCAAATATTGAATTTATTTTCATCTATAAGTAAGACGTTGTTCCAAAACGTATTGAGCTTATTTATCATTGATTTTACGACGGAAAGCGTAAGTTTACTGCTTTTCGCACGAACAAAAAAATTTCTGCGGGAAGAGGTCCGCTTTAATCCAGCTAATCAGAGAACTTAGCGAACAATTTTAGGTGAAAATTAAAAGTAAAATGTTTCATTGAATTCTGCAGAAACTTTTTCAGCGCTCAAATGTGTATTATTCATAATTTTTTTAACTGTAAACCTCCGATCACGCTTTGTTAACTTTGCCAGTTGACCTTTCCTTACCTTGTTTTCGACCCGATTCTTGTCTTTAAGGCATTTTATCAAGCACTTCGCTATAGAATGGAATAAATTAAATTTTGAGACAATTCAAACCAATTTATGGCTACTGTGAGGGAAAAAAATAAAATTTCGTATCGTGTTTGTTGTTTTCTACGCATACCTGCCATTTTAAAATAATAAGCAGAATATTAGGGAATAAATAAACAAAAAATTAAAGGCAAATGACTTTACAATGCAAAAATAATAAAAAAAACCACTTATGATAATTTTAATTATGAATTTATTTGAAAATATTTCAGTGTACGATGACTTTTATAACGTATTTTTTCTCTGTCTCATCGTTTTTTGACAAATTTCAAAAATAAAATTTGGCAATATGTTGAAAAAAAAAAAAAAAAAAACTACTGGGTTTTATTCAAAGTGGTATAAAAATGGTCTGAGAAAAAATTGGACTTCATATTCGAATTCAGTTTTGTGTTATTTTGGTTTTACTACAAAATTTCAAGGTGTATTGGGGAGCCACTGTCCGAGTCTAAATCTCTAAGGAATTAGCAATAACATCTAATCCTTGTTCCTCTCTAGGATTTATTTGTTTGCTAATGTGATTGGAACCATTTAAACATTAAAGGTTTCTCAAATTAAATTATGGTTCACAACATACAAGTTACTCGTGATAAAGATACTAATATGGCTCTTTACTTAGAGTCCGTTATCGAAAGGTGTGACATAGATTAGGATAAAAATCCTAAGAAAGCAATGATATGAATAAACTTTATGTTTGCTCCAGAGAAGCCTTGATTCAAAATTTTCATTATGATTACTTTTATTATTGCTGTTGTAAGGCAACAAAATTTTGCAACAATGGGTTTTATCCGTAATTGTTTAATGTGGAAATTACACGAAATTTACTGATTTCCATCTTAACCGAAATATTTTTTTGAATTTAATTTGTTAGCCTTAAGTTTTACCTTAAGATTAAACAAATCATTTAGCGGAATTACGAAGTCTCTAAGTGGTCTAGTTGCTGATATATAAGCAAAAGCAGGCCTCGGAATTTCCGTGACAAACATGCCAAGTATTATAAAATTGCTTAATAACCCAAAATTTCGTTTTAAATGATTGGTTCTTTTGCTCTTTGTACTGCTTTTGCGCAGAAAAATATTTAATAGCTCAAAGACGAATACTTATAATATTTTTTATTCAATACTTTCTAAATGTCATTGCTTATCAAGGGAATCATTTTGGAGTATTCTCGTCGTGCAAGTGTGTTAACTGTAAATAGATTTTAAGTTTTTTCTTATGAAGCAAGCAATTCCAATTCTTTTCTAACGTCAAAACCGATAAAACTACTGAGAAGTGTTATTGGACAAGTCTGTCAAAAACATTTCACTATAAATGACATATAAATTCATTTTACTGCTCTTTTGTTTGATTCTTTTTTTTTAAATGCTCTTTACCACCGAATTATGTCATCATATTTTTAAGGAATAAAAACATTTTTTTTTCTCTTTTGAACATTTTGCTTTACGTAAATATTAACGATTTGAAAGTGCTTTAAAACTTATTTTGCGAAATTGAACTTGCTTGGTTTCATATTAATGAACCAGAGAGAAAAAAATGACAGACATTTTTAAAGACTTTTAATAAAATTGAAGAGTCTTTATTGAAACTTTGAGTAGCGGCAACCCTATGATTGGAGTTTTTTTGATTAGGCAACCCCATACCATCAGTTTTGTAATATTTTTACCTACTTTTTTTATATAACATATGTGGAAATTCAATGAGGGTAAATAACTTTTTTTTTCACCTTCTAGCCCCTGACAACCCTGGTTAAGAACTGATAAAAGGTAGGCAATCTTACTTTAGCGTTTTATTTAGAGTTTTTACTCTTCATTTATGACAACAATTTCCGGAAACTCGATGCAGGGTAAAATATCTCCCTCATTGAAAACCTTTTATCCCATGAAAACCCTGATTAGGGAGCCGAAAAAGGTAACCAACCTTAGTTTCGCGTTTCAGTTCCATTTTTTACTCTTAATTTATGATAACGATTTCCGGAAACTCGATGTGGGTAGGTTAAGCCTAGTGGGATCTTAGGTAGACTATTGCTTCTGGCATAAATGTAATTTATTTTGAGATTAAATAAAACTTAAATTGTTTTAAAATTATGCTTTTTGCTTAAGTAAAGACAAAACCAATTCGAATACTGGTAAATCATTTAACGGTACTTCCAAATAAAAAAGGTAGACAGTAAAATCTAAATAAAACGTAGGTAGGTTAGCTTTAGTGCCGTTTTGTAGCAGAGTTTTCTCTTTCAAAAATCTTTTCATGCTTGATTTTTAATGATACTCTTGTTAAAAACTTAATGTTCTGTTTTACATCCGTCCTAAATATTTTGGCATAACCAAAATCGCAACCTTCTAATCCGTTTATAAGCAATATTTTTCCAAAAATTAAAATCTCCATAAACATTTCCCCTATTTTGTTTTCTGGCTGGTGCTTCTAGACAATTGCCAAAATCAAATCCGGAATGATTAATCATGGATTCTCACTTCGAGCAGCTGTGACCTGTGGAATAAAACAGAAGAAGCAATCAAGCGAAAAATTACCTTCCCCCAATGTAATCGATTGCAGCATGAAGCCAATTAGTAAAGAAACTGAACTATTCCTTCAATTCTCGTTGCGATTTCGAAGCCCACTGAATTACGTTAAGCTTCTTATTATTGAGTCGTAAGGAATTGTTTAAATGGAAGTCAAATAACTAGACGTGGATTTTAGGAGTCAGTGAAGTTGCGTCCTTTTTATATTTTTATAAATTTTAATAGGATACATGATGCTTTTTCTTTCAGGGACTTATTCGCTTCTTCGATTCTCTCGGCTAAACAAATGTACTTTTTAAGCTTCTAAATGCGTCGTATAACAAATGTTGTAGTTTGGATGGGGAGGAGGGTGCATTCGACGCTGTATCCGGTACTATCTAGTTTTTGGCTGTAAAAATAATGCAAGTACAACATAAATTAATCGCAAACCAATTTAATGAGGGGCTTTTGTAGGTGAGTTCACCCAAATATTCTATTCCCATCGACAGCACTGATTATAAGTATATACAGTGAAACCGTGATTTTACGTTTCTCATGGGATTGAGTTAAAAAACGTAAAACAAGGGAAAATATGAAATACGGGAAATACATTGAAAGCAAAAATAAAACAGAAAAAAAACTAAAAATAGAAAATATGCCTTTTTGGAAAAACATTATCTATATTTTACGGAAAGAACATATCATTTTAGGTCATTTTAATACATTTCATTTGCAAATCCGGTCATTTAGGTTGAAAATAGTCGGTAATAATGAACAGTTTGTTAGTCATTGACTTCAAAGTAAATGCAGCATTTTTCAGGATTGAAGCACTTTGCTAGATTTTCTCTTGGTCTTTATGTGAAAGAAAATAGTCTTTTACTATTTGTAAGCTCTTCAAGGCGATATTGAAAATTCTTTGACGGACGAAAAGTCCATAAGGTCGCCTAGCGATGGAGTAGTATCATATCTGATTCTACAGATTAACTGTCAACCACGTGGATTACCTTTAAAAACGCTAATGAAACATATTTTTTTTTATTTTAAACCTTTATTTATTTTTTTTTTTCTTTCTTAACTTTCTGGGGAAAACGTAAAATGAGAAAAAATTACAAATAACAACTTAAAAACCGGGTTCAAATTAACATTCTTAGTACTCGGAAAAACTGGGACCTGATGAACGATCGTGAAATGCGGGACAAACGTAGATTCGGGGGGCAAAAATCAGGGTTTGACTGTGTTAAGAGCAAGTTAAAGCAAGTTTTTGGTTGCTGGATTGAAACGTAATAGCTTCTCAGTAATTTCTTGTATTCATGATGCTATAGGGTCTGGTGGGGTAAAGTGGTCATAAAATACAGGTTTTCCAACTTAGGTGAATAATAAATACAGGAATTTCTTCTAAAACTTCAAACCTTTTTTGTCGTTATTTTACATTACATTAATAAAGAACAAGCCTCACTGAATTTCCGGGAGGAAAAACCTTGGTTTAAATTGCTTAGAGGCATTTTCTTTTTCACATGTGTTAATGACCTGGCGGTGAGTAAAGTGGTTATAGTTAAAACAATTGATCTAAAATCATCATAAACAAGGTAATTTTTTTAATGCCAACACGACTTGTTTCTTTAAAGATTTTAACTTTATTTAAATACATTTTTGATGGTCAACTAAGGTCAGAACTTTGTTCACCAAGAATTTTAATCATATTTCAATCCTGGATTTCATCAATATTGTGAAAGGTGTGAAAGGTGTGATAATTTGAAATTTTTTATTTTTTTTAAAAAATATATTAAAGACAGCTTCTGAATAACGTCTAAACTACTAAAATTACATAATAAGAAAATGTTACTCTCAATTAGAGTTCCGAAAAAATATTATTTAATTAAAAATCAAAAGGGTAAAAAATGATCAAGATCTTTCTATTCATTCCACGTATGCGAAATACTTCTACTTCTAAGTTTCTACTTTTTACTGGTATTTAACAGACAATTGTTTTGGAGAGGGGAAAGGGGGTGGCATATTCATTTCTACTAGAATAAATTGAAAATTGTGGTTACAGAAAAAAAATCTTTGATTTTTTTTTCAAATATTATGGGATTACAATCTTGCTTTAAATCAATCGATGTGCTATATCAAACTTAAACTGAGTTGTATTTAACTCGGTTTACCTTAAACACAGTATATGGTTAGTAAACTAAATATTTAACTGACATCTGCCTTATAAGTGAAGAAAAAATGATTTTAAATGAACGATGTATATGTTAAGCTTAACTTATGACCATTTTACCCCATCTCACTTTAAGTTGTTTTTAAATATTATATAAAATAAATACTGCTTAGCTGTCTACTCAGACGTGTTCAAAAGACATCCGAGAAGCTGCCTGCACAATCAATCTGGTAAATTTGTTTTATTAAACAAAATTTTACGAAGAAGTTTAAAGAGCTGTTCAGATTTTAAAATGTTTCGTGTGCAGACAAAATGAATTTTTTCACGAAACAGAATACTAACAATTTCAGAATATTTAATTAAGAATATAGTTCCTAACTGTTAAAATCTAAAATAAAATATTTATCCTCATTCTTCCATTCATTTCGAATATATAACTCTTTATTTGATTTATGACCACTTTATCCCATTGACCACTTCCTCCACCACACCCTACACTCCTGCGGATTTAGATAAGAAAAATAGCATTCAGTAAGAATATTCTTTATAGCAGTGATTCTCAGCTACAATGACGAACTCTCTATGAGCGTTGAAATATTTCAGGGAAGGCATGAATGCGTTAAAAAAAGGGAGAGTTCAACTACAATTTACTGAAGTTTGTTTTCTCAGTTCCAAGCATTTTCGACATTATCTATTTTTTTGAGGTTTGTAGCAGTTCTCATCCACACACCTCTTGAATCATCTAGACTTTCAGCATTAGCAAACATAAGAACAAAACATTGAGCGAGGAATTGAAAGTATCATGAGGTCGTTTCTTCAAAATTGCATCATAATTGCAAAATCGCGAAAGATAGCATTAATGCATTATTTACTTCCTTATTACAATATATTTCATTTCTCTTACGTGACAGCAAACGTTCTAAAATATTACTTGTTTTAGAAATGCTTAGAGCTCATTTAAAGTCATAAACTATTTGACACTTCATTTTAAAAATACGATCGCTATATTTCACTCCTACAAAAGTTTAAAAATATTACTAACTCAGTGTCTCACAAGTTCTGAATAAAAAATATTGTACGTAGATAATGAAAGTACACTTTAGACGTGCTTTTGCAGGTTAACTATTATTACTAGTAACAAATTAATAATCAAGGTTCGGACTAAGATACAGGATATATAATCATACTAGATGTAGCTACGACCGTAATGGCAAGGTACTTCAGTGGCAGCATAATCCCCATCAAGGGATTAAGCGGAGCGTAAACTGTTACATTAGAAACTTTAATTACGGTGATGCGAACTTTCAGGTCATAAAACATGCGAAAAGGGATTAATATTTCCATTCTGGTATCGAGAAATGTATATCACTCTCGCAGAGGTGCATTAAACATGACATTATAAAATAGAGATCTGATTCAATGTTAGAGTAAAACTTTTGTGCCCAATTTAGAACTCATGGAAGATGTTGAGGATTGCGAACTGTAACAGATTTTAAAAAAATGGCGATTTAACAGATATTTTGATTCGAGATAAAATTGTGATGGGTATGTAGCATGGCTTATAGCAGGATGAGCCATTTTTGCCACATTTACGTTGTCCTTCGAAATCGCGGAATAAACAGTTCAGATTATTAAATTAATTCAAGCGTGATCAAATATCTTATCACGAAACCAAATTGGAACCCCAATCTCTAGTTTAAGAATTATTATTGTAGTCGAAATCGCTTATAACGAGCGCTGTTTTAACAAAAACTCGGTTTAGGCGAGGAAATGAAAAATTTGGTTGGTACAATAACAAGTCTATTGGAGTATAATCCGCTTTTGACGGACAAACACAGCTAAAAGCGAGCAATATTTTTGTAATTATAAAATTTATTTTAATTTTTTCCTCAGAAAAGATTTTTTTTTCTTTCTTGGGAAAAAATCCATTAACATTTTGAGTTTAACTGAAAGTTAGAGAGGAAGCATAAATCCTGAGAGCAAGGGATGACACGGCACTTATTTGAAATTTGTGGAGAAGGAGCATTTAGAAGTTCTATATTTTGCTGAAGCGAAAGTTAACATTTCCAAGATATACTTCGAAGGATGTTGTAACCCAAAATCAAGCTAATGCAGATGAGAGATAAAAAAAAGAAAGTGGACAATTTTGATAAATGTGAAGAATTTGAAGTTAAACAGCCCTCGACATACCTGGTTTCTGAAGTGCAAAAAAAAAAAAAAAAAAAAAAAAAAAAATTTAATTTGAATTTCCGACATCTGGGATTCAAATTATGTTTTTCGCAATCACAAGTTGCGACAGGGCCCTACTCATTGGGGGCTATCGTTTCTACAAACAGCTCCTGTCTCCCCAACCCTACCCCTCCTCCTGGGCGGTTACATGTGTATAGTTGTGTGTCAGTGTGCAGGCATGTATGTGTAGGCGCGCAAGCATGCATGTGTAGTAGGGTGGAACGAAAAAAACAAAGTTTTTATTTTCGAATTGTAATAGTGCAGAAAAGTTGCGATTGGTGAAGACTTACAAAACAAAACAAAAATTTTTAAAATCGGATAATATCTTCCGATCCCGCAACGAGCCTAAAAATTTGAAAAAATGGAAAATTTCATGTGTTCTTAGAGATTTTTTAAAAAAATTTCTCCAACGTTTCTTCTTAATACTCTAAGACGGAAAAGTTACGATTGGTGAAGCCTTCAGAAATTAAAAAAAACATATTGAAATCAAATAATACCTTCTGATCCAGGAACAAGCATAAAAAGTAAAAAAAGGGAGAATTTCATCTTTTCTTAGTGATTAAAAATAAAATTGTTCTTGTTGTTTTTTCCCCGGTGTTACAGTGAAAAGCCTTTTTAAAAACCCTATATTACACATAAACATTAATTTATTTCTTGAATATGCAAAACTACCATTCTTTACAACAATGAAACATTTTCAAATAATAAAATGTTATAAAATATTTACCAAATTTACAATCTAGTATACACTGTAAAGAAATTCAGAAACATTACTGACTGTTTCCGTGTCACCTTTCGGGATTTCAATGGCTTTTATCCACTTCCTGGAAATATCAAGTATCATTCACAAAAAGTTTCCTGAATTGCTACAAATTGTACAAATGCAGACTTCTCTCAGTTGTAAAAAATATTTTCGCTCCCAGTTTAAAGATTAATTGAGAGTATTTATAAGGTGTATCGGCTTCAGTTCGTTTACGGCTCGTCCATGCTGTTTAAACTCCCAAAGGGAGCGAATAAGTATGGACTTCGTAGCTTTGCCAGACTTGCAAGTGAGATGCTTGATCCTTAGTTGCAATTCTAGCTTAGCTTTGGCCATGCTTGCAGTACTGCTTTTGTCACTGTCTTGATAAATCAGGAAGGTGCTAAGCTGTAATATTATCCCTACCAGAGATGACTTTTAACTTCCAGTGACACGAAGGCTTTAAACGGGAAGATTTCTGGATTTTTCAGGAAGGTTACTGAGTTTTAGCGGAAAACTTTCCTGGTTTTTGCGAGATATGTTACTGGCAGAAATTGGGCACATCAGCTGCCTATTATTTTCCAGGAACGTTTCTGAATCGTTTTTACAGTGTACAAGTCTTATTGTTTTAAGTGTTAGTTGTTGAAGCTAATTTATAATCAGATTTTTTGGAAAATTCGGGCATAATTGATCTGGATTTCAATGTTGCTCTTAAGTAGCCATCTCTTGATTTAAATCCACACACTTTGAGTGAAGCCTCCGTCACTAGCTTCACACATCTTTCGACAGCTTGCGTATGGCAGGGGAATAGTTTCATATCCCAGTCGGGTATAGTGCCTGTTGCAATAAGATTTTCAATGTCTTTGTTAGGAACTTTTCGAAGAAAAGGTGGAGAAGATAGCTTTGTCGTGTTCCAATTAATAATCTCTGTGTAACCTTCTGCTTCGAAATTTAGAGATGGAATGACAAAGTTTCTAATGCTTTTGCCTTTAGAAACAGATTCTCTGGCTTTTAAGACGTTTTTAAAGTTCTCTTATGTGCCTCCTTTCATTAAACACCATTGCCATTAATAAGTTTTCGGGATGCGCAAAGAAAGAGTTTCTTTCAATGACAGGGTAAATTACTAGTTTTAGATTGTCAGGTAAGTATCGACAGATTTGAGTTGTTCTGTAAACATGAATGGCACCGTCTGTGAAATTTTTGCGGTTCTTTATTTCGCTAATGGGGCGTATTAGATGCATACACTGTACTAAGCGGCATAAACAAATATGAGTATCGCGGGATTAAAGGGCCATGTGAACAATTTACAGGCAGGCTCTAGTACTAAAATATCACATTTGTTTCATAAACAAACGTTCTTCCATTAGTATTTCATACCGAATTTATGAGGATCGTTAAACTAAAAGAAAAAAAAAAAGCTGAAAAAGGGCTTAAAGTTTACATTTTTTCAAACATGTAGGTTCGTTGCGCGATCGGAAGATATTGTTTTATTTCAAAAAGATATTTTTTCTTCGCTTTGAAGTCTTTACTAAACGTAACTTCTCCGTTCTGTAGCCTGAAAATGTACATTGGTCAAAAAATGTTAAAAATTCGGAAAAATCCTGAAATTCTCAACTTTTTCGATTTTTTAGGCTTGGTTCTGGATCAGAAGGTATTATTCGATTTCAAATTTTTTTTTTTATTTCTGAAGGTTTCACCAATCGTAACTTTTCCGTCTTAGAGCCTTAAAAAGAAACATAAAACAAAATTTTTGAAAAATCACTAAGAAAACACGAAATTTTCCATTTTTTCAAATATTCAGGCTCGTTGCGGGATCGGAAGATATTATCCGATTTTAAAAATCTTTGTTTTGTTTTGTAAGTCTTCACCAATCGCAACTTTTCCGCACTATTACGATTCGAAAATAAAAACTTTGTTTTTTTCGTTCCACCCTAATGTGTAGGCTTGTGTGTGTGCGTAGACCTGTGTGTATGCACGTAGGCGTGTGTGTATGTGTGTAAAGGCTTGTATGTATGAACATGTGTGTATGTATGTGTGTGCGTGTGTGTGTGTGTATGCTTGTGTATGTGTGTGTGTATGAGCATGCGTGTGTGTAGGGCATGGACGCCATCGACCAGGAGAAACGGACTTCAGGAGGCAGTGCTCGGAGCCGCGCCTGCAGGAGGCTGGTGGGCGGTGGTGCTCGTGTCCTTGGTTCAAGCTGAAAAAGGCATGGACCTCAAAAACAGTCAAGTGAGAACAATAAGCAATCGTGATTGCTCAAAAAAATTCAAACGATTTTGAAGCCACGGATGCAAATGACGGTGCTTTTCGGATCACACGTTTACGTTTCTTGAAAACAATAACAAAAAAGAGACAATAAGACAGTTCAAAGCACATTACCAACTTCTTTGGTACTGCAAAGAATTACAAAAATAACAATCTCGTATGAGTGAATATTTCTAATTTTTTCCACGAACACGTTTTTTACGAGCATAACAAGCAAATATCGCGGTTCCCTCGCGATTGTTATAACCGACTTTGCTTGCATTTTAGACTGCACTTGAAATCTAAAAATCATTGTACGTCTACAAATCATAAAAATGGCCATTTTTATTTGTATGATTATTTTCAAACTTACTTATCAAACTATTCAAAAAACACATTTAAGTAGTTTTTAAGGTCTAGCCAAGTTTTTTGACGTTTTTTTTTTAAACGTACATTGTCTAAAAACTTTGCAAGACGCTATAAGAAGTTAAGTACAACTTTTAATTACGAGATTCATTTCGAAATAAACAATTCCGGTTGCCATTTTTAATTCCCTTAATTGCAGAGGATCTAGTTTAAGTGAAAATGAATTTTTAGATATGCGAATGCCATTACGTGGTCTGAAATTACGAATCATTAATCTTTATCATCTAATGATTTTAAACTCCTCTGACAATGCAAATATAATGAATGGTCGCGACGCAAGATGTAGTGAAAATAAAAATTATACTTTTAAAAAATCTGTATTTGTTTCTTTAAGATTTCTGTAAACTAAGATGGAACTCAGCCAGCAATCTTTTCTTAAGTATGAATTTGAGCTCTTAATTATAATTGCTCCTTTAATTTGGAGCAATGCCAAAGCCATAATGAAGATGGATAAAGGCTCTGAAACTTAATTGAATTACGAAGAAACAATTTCTGAGGTTACATTAGAGGGTCGGAAGAACTTTGTAGTTTTAAAGTAATGTGGAGCACGACTTATTTGCTTTCAGCTGAATCTTTGATCTTAGATTTCATCATTGATTTTTCGTACTTAACAGTTTTAATCTTTGATTTAGAGAAGAAACTTATGGCTTTTCAAAATTTTAAAAACGTAATTTAAAACTAAAATTTCTATCTTAATTTCTTTATAAATTGTTTATACATGCGGAGCTTATAGAGCTACACTGTAAAAAAAAATCCGAAAGGTTACTGAGTATTTCCGGGATTTCAATGGTTTTATTCACTTCCTGAAAAAATCAAATATCATTGTCAAAAAGTTTCCTGAATTGCTACAAGTTGCGCGAATGCACACTTCTCACTGATGTAAAAAAAAAAAAAAAAAGCTCACAGTTTAAAAATTAACTTTGCGTATTTATAAAGTGAATCGGCTGCTGGTTACTTTCGTCTGTCCATGCTGATTAAGCTCCCAGAGGGAGTGTGTAACTATGGACTACGCTGCTTTGCCAGAGGTGCAGGCGAGTAAAATTCTCGATACCTGCTTGCAATTCTGGCTTAGCTGTGGCTATGGTTGCAATGCTGCTTATAGACCTTTCTTAAATCAGGAAGGGATCAAGCTATTACATTATACCTATCAATGTTTACTCTAAAGTTCCAGAGACACGACTGGCTTCAAACGAGAAGATTTCTGAATTTTTAAGGAGGTTTCCGAGATAATTTCAGGAAAGTTACTGAATATTAACGGAAAACATTCCTGGCTTTTGCGAGATATGTTACTGGCAGAAAGTGGGCACATCAGCTGCCCATTATTTTCCAGGAACGTTTCTGAATCGTTTTTACAGTGTAAAGCGGATTATGTTCATAACGAATACTATCGAGATAAATTAAGTTGATTGCCACTAGAATCCTAAATCAATTCAAGGGATGGATACTTTTCTTTCATTAAAAAAATAGGCTAATTTCTGTCTCTTTTTTTCTTGTTGCAGCATAAAGACTAACTTAAATATAAGCCATAATTTGATAGATTAAAAACAATAATTAAGGTGGTAGTTTAATAGTTAAATCAAAATTTGTTGAACTTGAGTTACTTTTATCCTGTAGCTTTATAAGCAAATAAAACTAGCATTCACTAGTTCTCAAAATACGCAATTAACAATTATTATTCCGAAGGAAATAAATTCTCATAAATTTTGATCTAATCCACTTTTGCTCTGAGCACCTTCTATACCCGACATCAATGGGTAGAGTACCAGTTCTAAATCTCGTTTCTAGCAAGGTTGCGGAGCGAGAGGCGGGTTCCTGAAATTTTAAAGTCCTCGAGTTCCTTAATATCAAAGTCTCCGACTCCATTCCCAAAAAATCAGCTCAACTCCGAGTTCGTAACCCTAATTTTTTTAAACACCCTTTTCTTCTTCACAAAAATTTTCAGATGCTCTTTAGCAACATGTATAGGTTGAGAAATTACGTATATACACCTATATAAGTATAAAAAAAGCACTAATTTATTTCTTTTCTTTACCAATAATAAAGCTGAAAGTCTGGATCTCTGTCTGGATGTCTAGATGTCTGGATATCTGTGACGCAAATAACGCCTCGGCCGATTTTCATGAAATTTGATACACAATTAGTTTGTACTATAAGGGTGTACACCTAGAAAAGATTTTTTGAAAATTCAATTTTGTTCTTTTTCTATTCCAATTTTAAGAACATTTTACGGAGCAAATTATCACAACATAGACGAGTAAATTATCATGACATGGACGAGCAAATTACCATAATGTGGACAAACAAATGAACGTAGCAAATTGGCGAGAAATTCATCATCCATTATACAAGCGAATCAAATGACCTCTTAATTTTCTACTACAGGCAAAACCGTGAAGGTTCCGCTAGTGATACAATAAAGCAATAAAAAAAGGTTTCATGCTAAACATGGGGGACCCATTGAACGAAACCCAACAAGAACAAAACGGCTTTCCCTATGTTGTATTAAAATCTTTGTAGAACAATACCCAAAAGCACAGAAATTCTAGATTAATTCTAAATCAAAAGATTTTTATTTTGGTTAATTTGAACCCAAAAGCTGTAAATCGTAGCAAACGAAGGGTGAGTGTTGTTCTATCTTTAGCACACATACCAAGAGATGAACTCCGCCTACTTGTAAAGCGCCTACATTGTTTAGGAACTAATCCCACTTTAATCTTAGCGCATATATTGTTCAAGGATGAATGCACTTCAAATTTAGCTTCAGTATTGTGCAGAGTTAAATGCTGATTTAATACGAACAGATGCAGTTGGACGATGCTTACAAGTCGTTTAGATCACAAAGAATTTAAGACACCATTATCAAAACCAAGAAAGGTCTGAGTGAATTTTAGCAGAAACGGCAAAGCAGCGAAGATAAAATAATGAACAAAACTTTAAAAGGTTCTTGATTATTTTAGAATAACTGAAGTAGCTCCTTTGGAAAAAGGGTGCTACAATACGAAATTTTTAATTTTCTTTTTTTTCCACATAAAAGCCTTCAAAGGACGTTATCTTTTTTGGAAAATAATGACAGTTTTTTTTGTTCTAATATTAAATACTTAAGAGCACAGCAAATAGACTTTTCTTAATGCAAATTGCCTGAAGAATTCAACTTCAAACGCTTCTCCTGTAAAAATTGCATTTCTTCGTATTGTGGCACTCTTCTTCCAAACGAGCGAAGTGCTATAACAGATAAAAGCATCGGGAATAGAAAACTGATTTAAGATGAATCAACATTTTAAAAAAAGCAGCAGCAGATTTCTCTTTTAAATTGAACAAAATCTGAAGTCCAGCTGATAGAAAAAAGAAAATTCCACAAAATGATGTGAAAAAGTCTTGAAAATGTTGGATTTTACTAAGAAAATAATAAGAAAAAAAAACAACGTCAACCAGGGTGACTTTGCCGTATACGGGGTTATTTTGCCCACGGTTTAATTGTTAGTTTGTATCGTTTCTGAAACTTGACAGCCTTTTTTTTTTTTCTGTTTAGATTCAAGAATAACTGACTGAATGAAGGGTTTAATCCTTACGTTTACGTTACGTTCCTTACGAAGTGATACAAAGTAACATTTGAAAAGTGGGTAAATTCACCCCAAATATAGTAAAGTCACACTGGTTGACGGTTTTAAATTTTACCTTTATCTTTGCTTTGATGATTCTGCTGAGATCATTTTTAGGTAGAAGTAAAAAAATTCATGACTGCTCAACTTGCCAGGTGATATTTTTATGGCGTATGAAGTGGAAACAACTTTAAAACTAGATTCCTTCTTCATCCTAAAAAATCTAGCAAGTTAAAGTAAGAAAATGTTCAATGATGTTTTAATTTTTTGTTTATATACAGAGGGTGGCCAAATTATTATACTCAAACTTTTGTGTATTTTATTGTTTTGTTTTTCATTGTTGTTACATAGTTTTATCATTTGAACACACTTTACAGTTTATTTACAAGTTCAGAGTTTATTCTGGTAACAAACACTTTACTTTAAAAAAAAAAAAATATTTTAAATGTGATAGACGTCAGTGTCCGTTAAAATTTGAAGTTATAAACTTCTTGTGAGTGTGATTTTTGGAAAAAATTAACGATTTTATGTATAATACTAGGCAACTCAATTAGATATATTATGCATTTAAAGCATGCCACGCCGTATCCTAGCCGTGCTACCAGCAAAGCGCGGAGTTACTAAACATTAAATAATATTTTTTTAACCTATTTATAGTATCGATCAGAAGGTATTTTACGTTTAATATTTTAAATTCATATTTAAAATGAACATTAAAATGTGTTCAAATAACAAACTATGCAACAACAATATATAACAAAAAGAATAAAGATACAGAAAATTTTGAGTAGAATAATTTGGTCACCCTCTGTACATACACATGAAACATTACTGTAAGTGACGTAAGTATACATATAAAGTCATACATGTAAACATTACAAAACGTTTCAATGCAAAAATTCAATTTTTCCGGGTTATCTCTACCAGTTAAGACTTAGAGCTGTTTTTCTATTCCAAATGTAGTTTCACAATGTTCCCCTAGCGACAACAGAAGTATACCTCAGAAAAAAAATAAAAATAAAAAAAAATAAAAAATAAAAAATAAAAAAAATAATAAAAAAAAAAAATAAATAAAAATAAAATAAAATAAAATTAAAAAAAAAAGTACCATTTACTGATTTATATTATTAATTTAATGTTCTTTCTTGCCGCAAAACTCGCACAGAGGTAGTTTTTACAACTGCAAAAACAACGGCAATAAAGATCTTCGCCTCCAAAAACAACGGCAATAAAGATCTTCGCCTCCAAAAACAACGGCAATAAAGATCTTCGCCTCTACATTTAAGTGAATTTATCGATAAATTGCTAGGACATTAGGTATTAGGATTAACAATAAAATCCATTTAGACGTTACTCAGTTCGTAAAATTAATTTTGTGTTTTGAATGGTTCTTTTGAATTTCATGTCCGATTATTAAATTACGTTTGGTACCAAAACCGTTATTACGTTGAAAAAAGTTAACTTCTTTTAAAATACTTTTGTGCAACTCCTCACCACTTTTCTATCATTAAACCAATAAAAATGCACTTTTAAACTTTGCGTAAAAAAACAGGAATAAGTAAGTTGATAATATTTAACGAAAATACCTACATAGTCGGAGTATATTTTCTGCCATGAACTTTCATGGCTTAAAACAAATGTTGATCGTTTTACGTAACGATCATTACTTCTTATTTAGTTACATATCACTTTAGAAAGTAATGAATATGACGGGTAAAATTCAAAAACTTTGTCTGTTTCATTTATCGAAATGAAACTTTCATCATATATATAAACATACTAAATCAGATCATTATATAAAACTGATCTTACCGTTAATATGAATGACAATTCTTGCAAGCATCCATTGAAATAGTTAAAGAAGTGTAACTTACATCAAAAATGCAAACTTTATGCAACCAAAGGAAGTAGAAATAAGTGGTAGATTTAGAAGACATTTTTAAACATATGTCGATGGCCCAGAATGAAAACCTCGTGCCTCAAAAAAAAAAAAAAAAAAAAAAAAAAACTCTTTTAGTATTTTTTGTTTGTTACTATCTGGAAATGCTCGGAACTCCTACTTTTTTTTGCGAAATGTGTATTTTTTCAGTTACACCGTAAGCATTCTAAGTCATCGACAAATTTAATGAAACTTTTAAAATTCAAGGTCAAAAATATGTAAGAAATAGCTTACACGAGTGTCTTCCATGCTTTCAAACTCGTTAGGGCAACATCCAATGCTTACATGAATAATATCTCGGTCTGATTTTGAAAATGCCATCGTATAGGATACTCGGAAGCATCGCAAAATTTCTTTTTATAGATGTACATCATACTTTTGCAAACTTTCTGATAATCTTTGAGAAATTATAATAGTTTTGATCGAATTAGAACGAGACACAAACCTCAGTGCAATGCAAAAGCCGTGACTTACACCAAACAAAAACTTTTTTGAAACGATTGGAACCGCTCTTATTCACTACAAGATTCTTGTGCAGATTTCACTGCAGCGTACTCGTGCTACAACGCGAATCGTTTCACACGAAATGGCTATAATGCGAGGTTTTCAAGAGTAATACATTTTAGAGAAATCGCGAATTCCTCGCTAGCAGTATGAAAATTTTCGAAAGGGAATCGCGGGGCTTAAAAACTGCCTTTGTTATTGGCTGCTAAACGGTGGTTTAACACAGGATTTCCCAACGGGAGCCATGTGGCCCTGTTGAAGGCACCAGAAAAGTTTAAGAGGGCCACAGGAAAAAAAACATGGAAATAGGGCAGCCGTGAGTTTTGTGAAGGAGACCACTGTTGAATGTTGTGAAAATGGGGAGGGCCTTTGTCATGTGTGTAAAATATTCCTTTATTTTTGACCAAGTCCTTAACACTAAAAATTGTGAATAATTTTTGGAGGTTCCCCCCCGCCCCGACTCCACCTAAGAACTAGAAACATGTTATGCTAAAGACTCAAAAAATGGCTACGTAGATCGAACGTTGATCAACGTGCTTGACTAATTGGATGATCATATTAAACTAATTAGGAACCAATCAAGTGCTTTATTTTACTCAAAAGCAAGCTATACATGTTGCAGTCAGACCCGCGCCAAGTCTGATTGGCACCGTCGTGCAACTGTCTTTTGAACGCCTTTATGCAGTGTCGTTCGGGGGAAAATATAGTTTGCACCTGGAGTGAGGTTTTGTAGACAAATCTGATATGGAAAAAAAAATACGTTCACATTTAATTCTTTAAAAACACAATTCGAAAATATTTCTTTTGGAATGCAGTGTGTGCTTAAACTTCCGATCTCGAAGTTTTTTCGAGTTCAGTAGCTCCTCTAATAATGTGTTTCGGAAAAGGACAATATTTAGCTATCAAAGTTAACGCCACTCTAATTACCTCTCTAATTGATGAATAAATTAATCAGACTTTTTTATGTCTTTTAAACATGAAAACATGGTACTTATTCAAGTAAAGTATAATCAAGGATGAATCCAGGAATTATTCAAAGGAGGGGCCGTTTTCAGAACTTCAATTTTGGAAAATTACGGAGCCGAATTTCCGAACCCTCTCTCCATAAAATGATCAAACATTATTTAAAATTGCATTTCTGGAACTGCAGTTTTGAAAAATTAGGGAAGTTCTAGAACTTCACTCCCTCCTCTAAAGTTACCTAAGATGGTTTAAAATCTCGTTTTTTTGAAGATTCAATTTTGCAAGGCCCCGAACCTCTTCTCTGCCTAACACCCCGATGGTAAAATTCCGTTTTTAGAGCCCTAATTTTCAAAAATTTGAGAGTGGAGAGTTTTATATATATATATATATATACATCAACAAATCCATAATCAACCATCGATAATCTATAATTTCCTTTGTTGTTGTTATTGAGAGGAGCTAGGCTAGCAGTTTTGGGGTGCGCTGCTTCACTTTTCCGACTGTATCGTAATTTGGTGTGAAGTCCAATCTCTACAGTACACATGCCATAAGGACCCGTTTAGAGAGTGGGCAACCATTCACAGCATAACAACATATTCACACAAAGAAAGGACAAGGACAGGAGGGAGAAAGTACGTCCATAGCCGAGCCGGGATTCGAACCCGGACCTTCCTATAATTTGATTTAATGTGCAACATTGATTCTATCCCAGCTAATAATGAACTTTTCACTAATAACATCGCAAAACCTTAAAGAAACAACTACGCATACAGTTTATTATTTAGAAATTGTTAGGTGCTTGAAATCGAAAAATATCTAGTTGTAACTGGGTGTTCTACTATTTGTTATAATATGTTAAGTTACTGACATCTACATTTCCAACCAAATAAGAAATCATTGTTTTTATTTATTTTTTAACCAAAAGACCGCTTGCTTGCCAGGCGGTGGTTGTCGAAACCGCTGTAACACGTTAAAAATAATAATAATAATAATAATAATAAACACATCATCGCACTTAAGTTCTATGGTCGAATATTACGTTGTGCATTTCACTTACCTTAAGTCACATGACGAAAGAAAGGCTGTAGTCACCGATTCTTGAAGGCAAAAACAGGTATGGTGTCGTAGTTTTTGAAGTAAGGCTATTGTAATTTGTTTTAAAGGTGATAAGGTAATAGAAGATATCATACGTCTTTGTCGTTTTCATGTTGTGAACATTTAAGGTCTTCAGATTTCTTTGTGGTCTTAAAACTTCCACAACTAGTACATAGGCTTGTATTCCCTAGAAAATTTGACTCTCGATAAGATAACTGAACACAGTTTGAAGCCTTTTCATTAGTTAAAGCAGGTTTCAATCGGCGGTTTGCCTGGCTAGAGCAAGTGAAACAGCAAAGAAGCTCCAACACATTTTCTTACACCACCAGACCGTTTGGCAAACCCCCGGTCGAAGTCATCAGCAACCAATAAGAATACTTTAATCTGAATTAGGTGTCTGACATAGAGGTGACTTGTCGGGTAAATACAGCCATTAGTTGCACTGTAAGAAAATTCTTGAACGCCATAAAATATTTTCGGGCAATATTCAAGGATTACCAACAGGTGGCGTGATATTTAGGCGCCGCCCTTCTACGCCTGTGGACCCAGGTTCTGACTTGGGGTGGCCAGTCGGTGGATTTTCGAGATGCAGAAATTCATGAGCGCCCATGTCTTATGATTATGCGGCATGTAAAAGATCCATAGGGTATTCGTTTGGCTTAGAATTCCCTAGGCAAAATTAAATTTTTAGTGCAATTTCGCATCAAAGAGAGCCCAAGTGCCTCCACCTGGTGGAAATTGGACTTAAAAAAAACCTGCACTGTGTCATGTCATGCATCAGCGCCGTAATAGTGACACAGGAAAGACTGATGCATTGTAGGGGAGCGCACTATATCTGGTTATGGCCCTGACGCCTCTTCAGGTGGGTCTCTTATACAGCGTCATTGGAAACAAAAAAAAAAAAATGTTCCAGGATTTCATGGGTTTTCCACAAGTTTACTGGGAAAAATAAGTAATTTTGCAGAAAGGTCTTCTGAGTCACAACACGTTTCATGAATGCAGACTTCTCACTGTTGTGAAACATATTTTAGCTACCAGTGTCAGGCTATATTCAGCGTTTTGATTAAGTGTTCCCCTTTCAGCACAGTTCAGATATTATTTTTTATATTTTATTACCTATTAGCTTAGTCGAGGTCTCAGTGTTCTCAATCATGCAACCCATTTTATTTACGCTACGCAATGCAAGTTTTAGCATTAAAAGCATCTGCTTTTTTTGCTGCACAAGGAATTCTATAGAAAAAAAAAAGGTCTTGAAGTGCTTTTGGAATTCAATACGAATTTTTACTAAAAACCGCATGTATCGTGTATGAAAGAAACAACAAGTTTGTTTTTAAAAAAAATCCTCATTTTTCTTTTTTACTTTTTTTAGAACATCGACGATTATTGTTTTTTCAAACAAAAGAAAAGGAATATATGAATTTTTGCACACATTTAATAGCTTTAAACTTTTTCCCGTCTATTATCATTACTATCAGGTTAATAAGAACAAGATTTAAAAGAAAGTAATAGTTAAACAGTTTTTTTCTCGTAAAAGTTAGGGGTTTTTTTTTCCTATCTCTTTTAAAATAGTTCGCTACAAATAAACTGAGATCTAGTTTAAACCAAACGTTTTCTCTAATATGAAAATAATCAATCTTGAAATATGTTACATGAACTCATTATTTAACCCACCTGGGAAGATCAGAAAGAAATTAAACAATAGTTACAAGAAGATTTCTAGACGAAATTCGATATTTTAGTCTCCGGATTGCAAAGAATTTCGATAATAATCAGTTTTAACAATTCTTAAGGTTCTTCATTCTTGATGTCCGATTTTTTTTTCGGTTCTAAAAGGAAGACGGTTGCCAAAATAACGTAGTCCAAAAATGACGAATAGGAAATCTATACGGATGATAAATGACCAAGTGTTTAATATAATACCGAGAAAATATATTTTAGTGTGTCTGTAGTAAAAATAAAAATATTTTTAATAAGACAAGAATCCCAAAGCATGTAAAAGAATTTTGATTTAATTCGCTGTTTTTTTTATATTTTTTATATATTTTATAAACAGTTAACATTTATTTGATTTTTAATGTTATAAAAATTGTGTAAGCTCTTGAATATATTTATTTTTTAGAATTTTCACACTAGTTCACAAAATTAAATAAGACTTTACATAACATTTGCATTATGTTTACAGTAAAAAAAAAGTATTTCTCTTTATGGCGTCTCGCCGCGTTCCTTTCCAACAACAGCGTTATTTGTACCACGATTAAAGTTTTGATTTTCACAATACTTTTGATGTACGGCAAGTTAAACAAGGGCTACTATGCAGTGTTTCTTTACATTCATATAAATATCAATAGAAGTCTACAATTTACAATATAGACAAAATGATTTTCAGAGAAAAAGATAGTTTTGCATCAAGGAAGCAAGTAATTTCAAGCAGGCAGTACACTACTTTGTGAAATAAAAGTATCACGGATGCACAGTAAAAGAAAAAAATAATCCTTCGATAAAACTTTTGTTGAAAGGTTTTTCATCCATAAATAAAACACATTTTGACAAGCAAGAATCGTATTGAAATATGGTCGCAAACCCAGTGCTAATGGGTCATTCTCCAAAAAATGTAACTTTTGAACGCAAATAGTTTTCAATTTCGAAACCTACTGTTTTCTTTTTTTTTTCTCATTTTTACATAAAAGTGTTACCCACCAGAAGAAACCATAAATAATGGTCAAGCTATGTTCCAATTATTTTACTCACAAATAAAAAAGGTAAAAAAAATGCCTTGTTTACGGAATAAAAAAAAAGAAAAAAGAAAGAAAAAACCTTCAATGTATAAAAATTGAGGACAATTTAATATCAAATGAGTAATTGTGTTAATTGTGCAAACAATGAGTTTTTTAATGATTAGTGAGAATCTAATATTAAGCTCTCTTAATTGAAGTACGGCTTAATTTTTAGTTATCCTTTTAGTTCAAATGTGTGTTACAAAATAGCATTTAGTAAATTTGAGAATATGCTGGCAATTTATAATTTTGGTAGAACGCCTTCCCCTCCATCATTTATTTTCACCTCTGATATAGTGACATTGATAAGGTCTGTCAAGGAGGTGAGGAATTTTGCATTAATATAGGCCAAATTGATACATTTTTCAGGGAAATATTTTTTTCCTCGTTGCTACGATCTGCACATGTTAAACATATGAAAACATGTCCACTGAGGTGAGAGTTCACAATAACCACACTTAGTTTTTCAAACAGAATCTATCTTCTTGTTTTATGAGAAAAATCCCACAACTTCTTTATGACTGAAAATCATGAAAAATAAAATGTAACGTCATTACTGCCACGTGTTGATGAGAAATGACTTTTTGTGTTTAGGTAACGGGGGTGAGAATTTTTGTGTGACATGATTCCTTATCCTACTAAAACAAAATAAAACACAATATTAAATAATAAAATATACTTAAACAAATAATATTTGACTAACTAGCTGCGTGCCCGGCGTTGCACGGGCTACTTAAAAATGAAAGAGATGTCCAGTTGATGTTTTTGTATTACTCTGACATCAGTTTCTAAAGTGCTAAGGAGTAAATAAATAAGAATGATGCAAGGTTTGCAAAACACCAGTAGAGCATATTTTTGGCAAAAATCTCTTTAACATTAATCATAGTTATCAATGACACAAGTCATGAGTATTTTCAATTAGCACAAAAGATGAAAATATATGCAATATCAACTATAATCTGTGCTCACGTTAAAATGAATTACATCTGATAGCCTATACATGAAATATTTATGTACCATTACAATCAGCTTTTTACATAAAATGGCACACACTTTTTTTGTTGATTACGTAAAACTAAAGCACCAAGACTAAATAAATACCAATAAGCATTAATTTAATACCAAGACATCACATTCCAATTTAGCTTTAGTTAAAATCCTTAAAAACAATCTTTTTTGTTCAACTCTGTTTCACTTAAAGAAATCCAAACAATCTTAATTTAACATGTTCTTTTAACGATACAAACTGTATTTCAAAAATAGAAACAGGAAGGAAAAAGAGAGTTATTACAATTCGAAAACTCACCCATGTGACGGGAAAAGGTCCAACAAAATAAACATAATTAGTCACACTTCCTAAATGTACCAAAATATGAGGCCGGTGAACGCTAAACTTATACTACAATCAATAAACATAGCTAAAGAAACAAATTTCCTATGCTGAAAAGAGTTAAGAACGTTGAATGTAAAAATTAAAAAAAAGACAGACGATAAAATAAAGGCTATGTCCGAATAGTGCAACCAATTTTAAACTAATTTAAAATGAAATTCTAGATGGAAACGTTGTTTTAAGATTTGGACAGCAGCCAAAAAATCTCTTTTAAAAGAATTATTAGAATTTTACTTGCTTACCCATATGCAAAATGGCAACAGGAAAGAAATAAAAATTCCTGAATAACGTTATGTTAATTAACGTTTTAATTAATATATCCGCTACTTAAAGTCGCACAATTACGAGATTGGTCCTATTGTTTTCTTTGGAAAATTTCGAATCGATCGGTATCTCGTATGACTCTCGATTCGCAGCGGTTCTCGAGAAGATCGATCTTCAGACAGACAGAGAGACGGACGCGAACAGATTTTAATATTATAGTGGATATTTTAAGTAGCTATTTAAAACGTTTTTAAGGTTCAGGCATTGAAAGACCCATCTAGAAACTTTGGAGTGTAGGCGCCAAAATTCAAAATTTAGAGATAATGGTTAGAGAAACTGCCGTCGGTTTTGTAGAAAGAGATGGCAATCGTAGGCCTGAGAGCCACTTTATAAAACAGGCCGACGCATCAGCTCAAGTTTCTCGATTTTGGATCGGATTCTTCACTGTCGCGGAGCAAGGGTTACCAGAGCAAAGTTTCGGGTTTTTCCGAATTGACTAACGATTCACGTGCCGCTAATAATTGCTCGCACTGAAAAATCACCAAACGTGATAACTCGCCTTTGACTCGTCTGTATAGTGGTTTTAGGTCTGGTATGTGTTGCTATACAGCAAGTTAGACTTTTATTATTATTATTATTGAAATCCAACATACAGTTGCACACGTTTTACTTCAAACTAAGAGAAATTTATAATTTCCCGCTGCGGTACTGGTAGATAGATCTCGATCGAATCGAACACGATCTATTGCGTTAGACATTGATCTAGGAACATCACCGAACAGGAATATAATTCTAAGTTCACGTACATATTTTTATTTCCGGTGTTCTCTATTGTTCCTTTTAATTTCTGAATCGTCAAAATGTCATCAACATATATAATACTAACACTTCGCAAAGATAATATTATTGCGGTTTATATTGAATGGTTTCGCTGATATTTCAATTCCCCACCCCCCTCTTTAATATATCAAAAGGAGTGGTTGAAACTGAAAAGCAGGGGGAGGAAGCGATCGCCTCTCCGAAACTGGGAGACATCAATTAAACAGCAAGTTACTAAGTG